>NC_046366.1:14349541-14649541 GCF_011125445.2 Fundulus heteroclitus
GGAGTTGGAAGAAATGACATCCTGAAAAATTAGATATTTTTTACATGTGAATTAGTAGCTCAAGAAGTATTAAAAAATATTAACTAAAATGCACAATGTAAGAAAGCATAATGTTGTGCTTCACTAAATATTCTTAGGCTAAAATATTCAAGTGTTTATTTTAAGTGTTTATTTTGCTATGTTCTTTTGCATTTACTTATCCTTTTAGTAATCCTGTTCAGAAACACGTTTTGTTATACTGGGTAAAATCGTCCTTCCATCCTGAAAGTAGTTGATACAATATGTATTCAGGAAAAGGAGGTTCAAAAAGGAGGTACATTCTCTGTGGGAGCTGCAGGTCTGTAAAAACTATAACCAATCTCTGCCGTTTGGTCCGAAGGGCATGGATTTGTTAGAGTTTTGGTCCTGCTCTCACCCATATATGTTATATACACACACCCCTCTGTCCCTCAAGTTCCGGGGGAAATCGCCTTCTCTATTGGTTGTGCCACATGTCAATCATTCTGACACACTCACATAACGCTAATGTCTGTGCTCTTTTGTAACTTCTGCCACTAGGTGCAGCATTTTTATGTGCCTCTTCGTGATTGGTTGTATTCATCCATCCAAATGCAGTATTTGCAAGAAGTACTCTGATTGGATGGATAACAACCTGTTTGGGATTGGCTGGTGGTGTTGTTCATTTACATACAGTTTATCAGGTTGTGAGTGCAGAGACGGAGATGATTGCGAGCACAAAGCAGGCGAAGTAGAGTATCTCAGAGTTGAGCGCAACTCCAGGCACGTATAAAGCGAGCATGTTAAAGATTCAAACGCACACACCAGTGTCACTGACTGCTCAGATTGGTCACTGCATGCTCATTTTGGTGGCACAGATAACGGCATAAGATAACTGAACACTGGCTGTGTTGCGTGTGCGAAAATACTGCCTCAGAAGACTGTTCTGGGTAAGTATATTTGAGTGAGAACTTAGCAAAATATGTTTCAGTCCTAACATTTATAACAATCTTACATAAAAATGATTGAAATATTATCCTTGGAAATACAAAAAAACTTTCTTAAAGCATCATCTCTCTGACCCTCACTGATTCATTCATATATTGACTTATAAAGCATTCCATCAGATACAAACTGAGATTTTGCCCTTTTTAAGGGAGCTCTGGTTCTGAGCAAGAATACCTCTTAATATTTGCAGAGGTCCAGGCAGTTTTTCCTACTTTCATTTTTGTTCTGGTTTTCTGTATTATCACCTGTATCCACGAGTGACATCATTCTACCAAGGCTCAGCTTTGGGTTTTATAGGTTTAAACCTCACAAGGGGCCAAGGAAATCTCATGAAAACTCTCACAAAAAGATGAGAGGAAATCATCAGATCAAAACGAGGTGTTCAGACTATCGGACGCATAAAGCTGTGACCCCATAAAAGCAGCAGTGAACTGTCCAGCTGTTGGAGGTGTCAGAATAACAACCTGCCGATCATCGCCTTCTGCCCAGAAAGGGAGCTTAGACATCAATGACAATAGGAAAGTGATCTGAGATAACAGTCTCAGATATTTTACAAAAAGAGATGTACAACCCATGGAAGATTACAACTGTGTCCAAGGTGAGGTGTTCCATCACATAATGATCGTGTTAAGCCAAAAGAAGCTAAAAGTCTAAAAAATTCTGGTCAGGAGGACAACATAAATTAATATATTAAAATCCCAACAAATTAAAATGTTGTCATAAATAGGAATAAAACCCAATAGAAATTCAGATAACTGTTGAATTCAGTCCTATCATATATAGGTGGGCAATAACAGCACATTACATAGGGTATGCGAGTTCAGCCACAAAAAAAGCAGACAAAAGTATGCATTTAACAATGTCTTTGTATTAAATTGCAATTCCTTTAACCCAGTCAAATGTGGGGAATAAAAAAAAAAAAGGAAAAGTGTGTGGCTGGAGCTCTGAAAAATAAGTCATTCAGGATAAAAGTTTTATCTGTTAGTGACCAAGAATTAAACAGGGTCATGTGAATTAAAGAATAATCCAGGTGAACCCATATGAGCCGTTCGTCTCTTTTGGCACATCTTTGGCGACAGTCAGTGCTACAAGGCACTCCATAGATAAGAGGGTATGGAGTCTTGTTAAGGTGGCTGTGTTTTTGATTGTCCTTGAAAGTCTTATCATTTTAAAATGATATTATTCATGACAAAAAAAAAAAAAAACACATCCCCATCCCGGCACCTCGCAATCCTGCACGGATAAGCAGGTATAGTCAACGGATGGATGGATTTTTCAAAAAATGGAAGTAAAATGTTAATGTTTGCACAGGTACTTGATTTGACCAAGGTTCATTTAAACTGTCTCAAAGATGCTAATGTTCGTGTGTATATGCTTTAGCTAAGCACTCTGAGGTGTTTGCTTGTACAATCAAACATTTTGCATAGTTTTGTCTCACATTGTTCTATAAATTGGTTGCTGTCTTTCCTCAATTTAAGTTGAATATTGTATTGTTATCTGAATATGCTGTATGATCAATAATTGCGCAATATCTCTCTCTCTCTCTCTCTCTCTCTCTCTCTCTCTCTCTCTCTATATATATATATATATATATATATATATATATATATATATATATATATATATATATATATATATATATATATATATATATATATACATATATATATATATATATATATATATATATATATATATACATATATCCTTTATGATATGTTAAATCTCTTTTGCTTTAGAACTTAACTTTAAATTAGGTTGTTATTCATATTACTAATCTAGTGTGTAACTTTGCGCTTTTGCCACTTGCACATCCAAATTTGCCCATTGAGGTACAATAAAGGTATATTTCATCTTATCTGAACTCAAGGTGGGTATCTTCCAGCCTCCTTATCAGTTTATGCTCAGAAAAATATATAAATGGGCTCAGTGTTTCATCTACTTTTAAGACTTTGCATATATATATTTATAAGAAAACAATAGCTGTGGCTTTGTGTATCTGACCTTTACAGAGAGTAAATTACTTGTAATAATAAAAGTGACTCTAAAGAAAAGAGAACGCCTAATGAATAGGGAATCTCCGTAGCATTAAACAAGATCTTGTAAAACCAGGAAAATCCATAACACCTAATTGACAAATTCATTTTGTGAGAGTATTAAAGGAATATAACCAGGATATCGGTGTGTGTACACACTCTTCTAAACCTCTCCATGGTCTTATATTAAACTTGATGTATGTTTTAATTGGGTTTCACATTCTTCCAATTCCTGTCATTATGTGCTAAAAAATACCTGCTGAGAAACAAAACAGTCTGATCTATTGAGTTGATTTAATTTTTGAGGACTAAAATATTGCTCAAAATGCAGACTAAAGAAAACTTAGAGGTAAAGATTTGTATTTTTGATTGTATCAGTATGTATAATTTGGCTCAGTCTGCATGTGCAAGACAGCGTTGTTCCATATCTAATTATGTAACCGTGCTGTGCTACATGAAAGCATGCTTCAATTTACCATTGGGCTGACTTTGAAACCAGCAAGCAAGGTGAGAAACAGTGGCATAATGATGGTGTCTATTTTGTGGCATTACAGCAGAAGCTCTGGGGGAAAATGACAACAGTAAAGTTTTTCTCAGCATTAAGTGAGACAGTAGCTGATCATCAATAACCTTTCCCTGAGACATCAGAGAGTCTTTGTCTTAAATGAGACCTTTTGTCTGGTTTCTGCAAAACCACTTTACTCAATCCTGAAAAAAATAGACTGAGTAAACCGTCAATGAAAACATGTAATTACACACAGACAATGACATAGTGAAATGCAGATTATGGGAGGTGTCTAATTGCTGGATAATTGCATATTGTGGAGGCTGTAAGGACGTGTTTGATATGACCTACCAGTTATATGAAGCTGAGATGGTTTAGGATAATGCATGGTGTCATAACATAAATTACACAGACTTCATTTTTCACATAAGTTTAATCAGGGACACTTAGGGAGCATTTACTGAGGAACTCTAATGTGGTTTGCTTCAAGTGTGCAAGGATTATAGCAAACATGATTAGGTTATGAAATTGGACACGCAAAGTTTAGCCAGAGGTGATGGGAACTGTGTGTGTGGGTGCATATGCACATGCACATGGCAGCAGCAGGCTTGCCACAGAGGAGAATTAACATGTTTAGAGAGCTTAGGTGCTGTTATGATTGGAAACAATGACACATATTATATTATATTATAGACACAAAATTGCAAGATTTAACCTTTGGCTTAAACATCAGGCTTACTTTAAAAGCAGAGTCACAAAGACTCCTGCAGCCAGCTATGAAATAGCACATTGCTTATCTGTTAAGTTAAAAACATAAAAAGCAATCTTCCCAATCTGCACCAGGAATAACGTTTCTTTAAC
Organism: Fundulus heteroclitus; assembly: GCF_011125445.2. Classification (NCBI taxonomy): domain Eukaryota; kingdom Metazoa; phylum Chordata; class Actinopteri; order Cyprinodontiformes; family Fundulidae; genus Fundulus; species Fundulus heteroclitus. Next base: position 14,353,949 of record NC_046366.1, read on the forward strand.
AATATAGTTTGGCTTTGGTGTAGTTATTTTTTACATTAGCATAGAGTTATCGGTCAACTGCTGTTCTCTGTCCAACATAATGCACTCAAACTTCAGAAATAGAGTCTATGTTGGACAAGGGGAGGCAAAGGAGTTTTAATTATTTTCAGTTCTCTTATTTTACTTTTGCATCTGAAGTAACCAGTTTGAATGTACCCCAGTCATACTGTTTGTATTATGCCTTTAAATATATATATATATATATATATATATATATATATATATATATATATATATATATATATATATATATATATATATATATATTGAGCACTGAAAATGACCATCAAGGGTGATGAATTCAGTTAGAGCTTCAGTTGTCTTCTCTCCTTCTTTTTCTTTTGGAGGGTCAGCAAACAACGTCTTGGTACATAGCACCACTAGCTTCTATAGAGTGGTATTTAGTCTTTGAGTCTCATCCCAGGAGGAAAATTTAGCACAAAATTGGTATCGGTTCAGATTATTGGGTTGCTTTTACAAGTACGTGTATGAGTACTTGATGCTGGTTAACGATACCAGTATTGGTAATGGGACAACACTAATTATAACTATTTGCAAAAATATCAAGGTGAGAAATAGACATATTTCCACCCTGCATGACAACACTGATATGTTTTTAGTTCAAAAGCCAGAAGTACAGCAGGTTTACCTGTTTTTGCTTTATCTGCATCAAAATCACTACCAGCTTTTGTGGCATTTTACATTGTTCATGTTTTCGAGCTATCTAAATAAAGCAAACGACTCTGGTCTTTAAGATTGCATTTTATTTGTCCTGGCTGTAAATACAAATACAAACCAGAACTGTGAGCAATTATCAGCAGGTTCCAAGCCCAACACAGCAAGCAATTAATATATCCTGAAGGGGAATGGTAGAGCCTTCAGATCAGGGAACAACGTGGATCAGAGGATGCATAAAATGAGTAACTGTGTCAGCTCAGAGAGATACTTTTTTGTTATTCTAGGTGCACGTTGTATGTAACTTCAGAATTAGGAGGACTAATTAACTCTGATTTTCACACATTCAGCACCTGCAAATAGCTTTGTGATTTCTCCCATAAGTCTTTTTTTTTTCTCTTTAACTTGGTGAACTTTTGCTTAGATGCATATAAAATGTGTAAAATAAGTGTTGGACATGTTAACATTTTCTACCTATGACTATTTCAAATATTTCTTGTTGACGTAAAATTCCCATTAGATCTCGGAAAAAACCCAAGCAATCCACACATACAAATGAATCACAGCAAATTAGTCCACAGACAAAGTTATAAACAATGGAAAGATAGAGGAAATAGGTATAACACACAAACATGTATTGGTGATATCTTTGTGAAAAATGCCTTTTTTTTAGCCACAACAACATCAAGATATCTCTTGTATGGAGAAACTAGTTGATGCATTGTTCACTTGTCTTCCACACATAGTATTTTACATGTAGGCCAAGTTTTGGCCTAATTTGACCAGGACACCTTTGTTAATTTCCCATGTCCCCTGCATGGCAAACTGTAAATGGGACCTTTTGTAGTGTTTGTGTTTTATTCTTCGTTCTACTCAAACTTTCTTAAAATCTTGAAGATTTGTTACATATTACTTTCTTTCTCTAAAACCATTTAAGATTTCCTCAGGCTTTGTGCATGGGACTACTCTGCTTGAAAATTCACACTCCACTCATCCTCAGATTCTTACTAAGAATGTTTCAGTACATTTCGCCATATATCTTTTCCTCAGTTGTATGATGTCTCCAAGTACCATAAGCCATAAGAAAGCTCACACCATGATGTTCCCACCTATAAACTTCATAGTGCTTTTGGGGTGATCTGCAGAATCATTCTTTCTCTAAACCTTTTTGTGAAATAGCATTCAAAAGGTTCAGTCTTATTATTGCCGAGATTTTCTAAGTATTTTAATAGCGTGTCCAAATGTCCTCCAGTAAACTTTAAACAAGCTTCACCTGCACCTCTACTGCAATTGTGTTAATTTCTTACTGATTTTCATTAAAATAAACTATAAATGCTATCTCTATCTATTTCTGAAACTCTCTCGGAAAGCTACTTTGCTCATGGACAAATATTTTGATCACTCTTTTGCCTGTCCTTTGAATTTTACAAGGGGCATCTGGCCAAGTCATTTTCATGGAAAACTTCTGAACAATGACTCTTTTCACACTAATTGGATCATTCAGGATTTTAGAAATTCAGGTTTAGCTATTTTCATTAGTAGACTGTGCAAAACATAGTTTTGGGCTTGCTTTTACTAATTGTAGCACTCTCAGCAATATTCAGTTTATTGGCTTGCCCATTTTGCAAACAATTTTCTTTGCGTGTTGAAGACTTATTGTCAACATATTTTCAAAGTTTTACCCATAAGCTTGTTAGTGGACTACTTTGCTTTCATTTATTTGTCTGTGTGTGGGTTATTTGGGTTGTTACCAACAACTAGTGTATAGTTAGTGTGCTCTCTTATAAATATTAGACTGAGAAAAATATTGACATGTTTAATAGTTATTTTAGATTTAACTTGAGCTATGTTTGCTCAGATTCCTGAGCTCTCAACTCTCAACTATTTTGTTGTCTGGTTGCCTCTGCAGATGTCATGAGCAAACATATACTGGATTTAACTTATTTGCAATTCAATTCTCATTGCATCAGCTATCTTCAATTGCCACAGTATAACCTTGACTAACTTACATCAATCACAATGCAGCAGGAAACATTTTCTAGAATTGAAATGTGTCCTCCTGTGGCTGTTAAATCGGCAGGACAGTGCATTGTGAGGGACACTGATGAGATAAAGCGAATTAACTAATAAGGAGCAATAGAGACAGGGAATGTGTGTACTTTTTAAACAAAGAGAGTACTCTTTGAAGTAGCTTACCATGTCTCCTCGTTACAGCCTGCTGAAACATATTGCAAAGAGGGGAGAGAAGAGATCAAAGAATGGGTAGTGCAGAGAAGAAGTGCAGAGAAAGATTGGCAGACCTGTGCCAACTGAATTTTTTTTTTTTTTTACAATTAACTTTTGTGAAACTTTTGAACACATTTAGAATATCAGTGATAATGTATTTAATGTATTTTAACATGGGCAAATTTAAATTAAAAGCGTCACATGAACAATATGATAAAAGGGAAGTCATGGCTGGTGTAAGTGGGTGAAAGGGAGCCCCTCACAGTATAAGGCTTTTATTTTGCTCTAGCAAGGGTTCACGTTGGCAATTTATGTGGGGCTCCAGCCATCTGGTGAATGTTTGAGGTCCTTTGTCTCTCTGTGCACTGTCCTGTCTCGGACTGACCTCAAAACCCCAGAGCCCGCCCCGGAGTGGGAAGAGGAGAGAAGAGCCTAACAATATACCATGAGGAATAAGTCTTAAAAGAAAACACTGGGGTATGGCTAAATAGACTGGAGGAGATGTCAGGTCAAAGTGGCATCTCTTGAAAAAAAAAAATGAAGTGCAGTGACTGAAGAGAAGCCAAAGTCAGAGATGTCATGAGAAGGCTTGGAAAAAACACACAGTCTGAAAGCAACTAAAGGTCTGTGAATGAGGTATAAATTGAAAAGAAATGCAGGGAGGGTTAAGAATAATAGGAGTAGGACTATGTGTCCCTCCTTGGGGGATAAGAACAGCCCTGTTTGTGGTGGGTATGTCTTTTATGTGTGAACAAAATTTCTAGATTCCCTTTGCATCATTAGGGACTGACTGCCTTTGCAGTGAGAGCAGCGCATCTGTGTTTGGGGTCATTATAAACACTCTCTAGGCCTTGAATTCAAAGAGTTTTTGTTTGGGTCGTGCTCTTTCACCACTGCTCTCTACCCCCACCCCCACCCCCACTCACCCTATTGAGAACCATGGAAACAAGAAGTCTTTCACCCTTTTCTTTTCGTTTAGCCTGTCTCTGTCTCTTGCTTTTACTGCTCCATTTTGTCCCCATCACTCTGGTCGTGACCACCTTAAGACTAATAGCAACAGGAAGAGTCAGCTGTTTACCTAATTGGGCTTCAAGGTGACTTAGTGGCTGTTAGTGTGTGTGTGTTTTGTTGTGTAATGGGGAGTACACGTGGATGGCTCCCTGCAAATGAAGTAAACTCAGTGAAACAGAAGTAGACAAGGCTAAATGGGCTGAAATTAGCTCTAATAGGTTGCGGGGTCTTTGTGGGTCCTATCCTGTCAGATCCTTTGGACTCTGATGAGATGTACAAAGAAGTAATGAAAACCTCATTGGAGGAGAAATTGTAACATGAAAATGTTACCTTAGATAGACAAACTTTAAAGCTAGGGATAAATGAAAAAATGCTGTAGGGATTGAGTGTTTGCTTGTGCTTTTAGTTTTTTAGAAGTATTATCTCTTTTTTTAGGGATTCCATATTCTGTTTTATGTGGAGAAAAAAAAAACAGCTAATAGCTGTTCATGACCATGAACTCTATAGCAGTGTATATGAAGATTTAGAAGGTTTTATGCTGGGGTTAAAAATGTGATAATATTTTAAAAATGTAGACACAAAGGAAGTAATATGTCCTTTTTGCTATGTGTGTGTGTGTGTGTGTGTGTGTGTGTGTGTGTGTGTGTGTGTGTGTGTGTGTGTGTGTGTGTGTGTGCCTTTGCGCGCGGCATGATTGTAGCCATTAGACTGGAGTAAGGCATTCATGATGAATCGGCACTTACTCCAGGGATACACACTTGTTCAATGGGCTGTGAATCTCCTACTGCCACTGTCAGCTTGCAGAATGTTAAATAAAGTTATTTAAATATCAGTAATATTAATGTCCCCACATGTCAAAAGCCTGCTGGAGTCTAACAGTGAGAAATATATATATATATATATATATATATATATATATATATATATATATATATATATATAGAGAGAGAGAGAGAGAGAGAGAGAGAGAGAGAGAGAAGATTCATATTGCTTTGTGTTTGTGGGACTATAGGATTGCTTGGATGAAAAATTATGTAAATAACCCAACTATATAAATACATAATCATGGACATTACATACTATGGAAAAATGCAGATGTAGGCTGAAGGAACTTTTAATGGAAAACTTGTGAGATGAGGTCATAGAGTATATTTTCAACACACATATATCAAAAATATATTTAAAATAATTTGTGGAACAAAGAATGCTCTTTCTCAGTGGTGGGTCTAAAATGTGAAGAAACGAGTTCTCATTCCAGACACCTAAATAAATTTCAGACCTTTATATATTTTTTTATCTACAATTATTAAGAGAAAAGTTGCAAATCGATTTTGGAAACATGTAATATGTTTGAATAATTTCAGTCAAGCTTTATAACTCATCATTGCACAGCAACGGAACTTGTTAAAGTTGCTAATTGTACTCTCATGGGCCAAAATGTGGACTGTTAGATCTCATTTGATACAGTTGATCACAATATTCTTTTACAGACATTGTAGGAATGAAGGGAACAAGGCAGGTTTGTATCATACTTGCCTGATAGATTGCAGGTTGTTAATGTTAATTATTCCATTCACAGTACCAAAATAAATAAATAAATAAATTGAGTTGTTCCTGTGGATGGTTTCTTCTTTGCTGAAACTCCTAAACCCCCAGCCAGCCATCGAGTGAAAAGAAGAGCCCCAAATCCAGACCAGTAGTCACCCCCTCTTTTGCAGGAGTTTGAGAGAAACTGTGATGTTTATTTTCCAAACATGATTTCCCAGTGGCATTCGAACCCCAAAACACATTAGGGTAAAGACTGGTTCACCCCAAAGATCTGGTCCTTCGGCACAAACAAACCTATGTTGTGTATGCTGTTAGGTGCCAGGAGGACTGTGGCCAATTACATATTGGGGAAACAAAGCAGCCTCTGGCCAAAAGGATGGCCCAGCACAGAAGAGCAACATAATCAGGCCAGGAGTCTGTGGTTTACACTCATCTGCAGGCCAGTTGTCACTCTTTTTACTCCCCTTTCAAAGGTGGGTTTGAAAGGGGAGTAAATATAGCCATTTTTGAGAAGAGAAACCACCAATCGTTAAACAGGAGTGGTGGCCTCCAGGTTCAATTATCCAACTCTTGAAATGTTGCTTTTGAAAGCATGCCTCAGTCATAAGAGCACGAATGATTGGTTGGTAGCCTGATGGTGATATTTTGCCTTTGAACAACCAGTTTTGATTGTCACAGTTAAACTGATCCACTGTGCAAAGGTACTGCTTATAAGGCTGAGTTTACCAATATCTCTTCACACTAAGTCATTCCAACAAAGAAGACCTCGTCCAGAGGACCTACTCAATTTCCTTCTTATTTTTTTTCTTTCTTTTAGTATTGAGTATTGAGTTTCATCGTGAAATTTGCAGTAAGTTTGTTTCTTAGTCGTTTGGATTAGTGCCACTAGCACAAACATCTTTTTTTCCTGTTTTAGTCCTTTTACCTCACTTTTCTAAGTGAGAATGAACACTTACACTCGCACGTGTGTTTTCCCTGTTCACATATTTTCTTTGCTCTATTATGTAACATAAAGTAGTAACTCTACCTGGTAACAGTGTTTTTTACATTCCTGCCTTCTTTTATGTGTGGCTGTTGTCTGGGATTGTGTAGTTTTTGTGATAGAGCAGAGCCGAAAGGTTTATCTGTAAGGAGAGGAGGTTTGCCAACTGAATTTAACTTAATTCTAAACTGCTATGCGCCGTGCTGAGAAATGTTCTTCTTAAGTTATGAAGACAAAACATCAGGGTTTAAGAATGAGGAAAAAAACTGAAAATAACTTCAGAAACAAAATCCTATTCATTTCAAAACATGTCCCTGCATGTTTTGGGTGTGTCCGTGCCAGCATAATACACCAGATCCTCTGAACTCGTTTGCCTCACATTTTGCTGAAGCCTATTAAATAACTCATCCACCTAAACTTGGAGTTCAAGCGAGGTAAAATGTAAAACATACAAGGCATGGTGCCCAGAAGAACAGAACAGATAAACAATTTAGTAGAGGGCAATGTAATATACTTCCAACTATATATACTGCAGTCAGGGATTTATGGACTGGAATAAAATTAAGTCCCGACAGAGAAAAAGTGTTAACACTATATTAAATAATATGGCGCCTAAAGCTTTGAATTACTTTTGGTATCAAGTAGGCCTTCGTAGGCTTAAGAAATGTGTGTAATGTCGCCATTGAGATTTCAAACATCAGAATAATTAACCTAGCTATGAATTTCGATCACTGATTTGAGAACACCAAGGTCATTAAAATGATCGATTACACAACCAGATTATGTGAAGTAAACATAATCAAGGCAATTCTATCAATCACTCAGCCAGACCCTACAACAGCAGTTACAAGAAGGTGTAATAAAACCCATCGCCATCAGCAACCCCAAAGTGCTTGACTTAAACAGGACACATGCACTCAAGGCAAGCTTTGCAGTGGCAAAGGTGGCAGGGTGCTGTTGGGAGTGTCTCTGCTTGATTTAACAGAGGGTGATAAAATATTTAGCTGATTGCTTACATAGCTGAAGGGGGAGAGAGCAAGAGAAAGGCTGAGGCAGAAAAGAGGAGGGCATACTCAAATGGCCTGTGTGGGAGCTGGGGAGCTAGTAATGAGGGTGGCATGCTGGCATCATTGTTGTGCAGCACAACATCGCTACATGGCCTCTATGCCTAGCTGACAGCAGGCACCACAAATACATATCACACTAAATGTCACTAATTAATACATGAAAAACGTGCATTCAGGTGCCAACATGTGTTTTCGTACTACGTTGAAAAGGGGCATGCATTTCCAAGAAGGATATACAGGATGATTTGTTTAATATACAGCTTTTCTCCATTTAAAAGTACAGATTTTATTACTGTTTCTTGTTTAGGCATTAAATCTTTATCTGTCAAAATATATTTGTGCCGTTTTAAGTTTAGATGCTGTTATTTTACAATTATGTGCACAGCCATGAAAGTGCATACAGTGTTTATCTTGTTTCAACATCTCAAGGTTATCTCCACACACTCAGCAGCAACAGGATCTGTTGCATTTTTGTAGAAAAAAAAAACATCACTTCCACGTTGATCTGTTGCAAAAGATACATATATTTTGAATTTAAGATAATGTAACAAGTCGGACGATTGTTTGTCACAGCAAAAAACAGAAGCAGAATTGTTTCATTTTTTTTATTTCCAACTGAGATATTTCAAACTACAGAGTCCTCTTTTTTTATGAGCAACAGACAGCACTGATACTGTATATTTGCAAGGTATTGTACTGATTTTGATTTCTAGTTACATCTTCTTACAATTGCATTATGGAACCTGACATTTTTTTTCTCTGTATACTTGCCTGGGTGTGACTTAGATCGCAGGTTTTCCACATCACTGGTGAGGCTGAGCTGATTACGTTACATGTGTTTGGTTGAGCATAATGTGCTGTACTTTCTCCATTTAGTGCATCCACCTCCAGTATACTAAAAACCACATTAGCATCACCTCCTAATCTTTAGCGAATGTCAGCCTTTTGTACAACCTACTTCACAGATGGTAAGGGGTTAGACTCTGCCTGATCATGTGTGAAAACAACGTTCTTAGGAAAAGATAATAACTAGAATCACAAGTGAGGATTAATGTGGGCTTTTGGTTCAAGTTGTCACTTGGTGGTTTTTTTTTTTGTATGTGTCCTCAATTCCACCTCTAGACTGTGCACCTTGTTATTTCAACACACTCACAAACACACATAAGGAACAGAAAATTTGCTCAAGGTGTCTGGCGATAATATGGGTGGCTTTGGGCTCTCAGTGTGGTGTGGTATTGGGTTGGCCTGCCTCAGGAGGTTAGTTGGAGAGTATGTGGAGCCCAGATAAGATTGATTGACGCCCATCTGCTCTGATCAATAAACAGATATAAGAATGCCACATATCTACAAAGCACATGGCGTGTGACTGTGTCCACTGTATCCTTTCAGAATTACTTTGTTTCCTAGGCAAGACAAATCCTCATACAGTCACAATATTGAGTGAATATTTTTATAGAGAGTAAGGTTTATGTTGTGCCAAAATGTAACGCTTTGATCAGAAATGTTGTAGCAACAACGATAAATTGTGGACTTTAAGAGAATATGTTATCATGTTTTGCCCAGTAAAATTTATTCATATTTGATCTTTTTTTCCTTTTCATGTAAGAAAACTTAACCAGTGGTCAGGTTTTGTTTGCCAAAACATACAACATTGTCTTGTTAGTTTAGACCTGCATATTACAAACATGTAAGTACAGATGAGGGTACTGGAGTAGAGTTAGAACGGCAAGTGGAGTAGTTAAGTTGCAAGAAGGTCCCAGGTTTAAATCTTAAGATCTTGGAGGCATGCAGTTTGCATGTTACCCTTATGCATGCGTGATTTCTTACCTGCTACTCCAGGTTCCTGCCACAGTGCATGGAAACATGCACACAGAAACAAGATTAGATGTATCTGCAAAGGTAGTTTGTCGTTTAGCCTGTGCGTCCACGGGGATTATTTGTTTTGGGAGACAGTAAACGATCGTTTTTTTTAAACCGGGTCAGAGTGGATGCATTACAAAATGCCGGTTTCGTGTTTCTGTGTGTACATGCAACCTGCATCTTTTCTGAAACGTCCTAGCATCACCACTTTCTATAAAGCAGAAAGATGCGCCTCACTCTCACAAATGGTTGTGTTCATACTTTAGGCAAATATTGGCTTTTTTATGGTTGTTAGTCATGTCTTTAGCCTCTTCCTTTCTAACAAGCCTGCTCTGCACAGCGTGCCCCTTGCCAACCCACATAAATATTACGTTGAATATGTGTAGATCTTTGTGTCTGATCTCTCGCTATGTCACCATGTTTACTTAATGTGAGTCGTCTGGGTATGCTCTGTGTTTTTTTCATGTACCTGTGGCAATGTCACAGTACCACCAATAGGCCTGGTATACATACTACAGTGTTTGCAGTAGTCCTGCATGCTTTTGTGTGAATGTACATTTGTCTTATTCATTAATGAAAATGTACTGTTTCTCTTCATGTAGATAGGGCCTAAGTTGCCCTTATGTATAAGTGTGTGCCTGCATCGTTGTTTATCTTATGTGTCTCTGTGTTTTCTTCTGTGATTGACTGGAGACCTGTCTAGGGTGTACCCCTGTTGTCACCCAATGACCACTGGAGATAGACAGGTACCAACGCCCCCGCAACCCTGTAAAACATCCCCACAAAATGATACTGCCTGCACCGTGTTTCACTGGAGGCTTGGTGTTTGCACCAGACAAAGTGTTTGATCACGAAAAAGTTACATTTATGTCTCATCTGACTAGAGCACCTTTCTTCATACATTCAGGGAGTTGGCCACATGCCTTTTGGCAATTAAAATGTGGCTTCTTATTTTTAACACTAAGTAATGATTCAGTGGCTCCACAGAGCTGGCTTATTCTGTTGCTATGGACATATACTCTAGTCTCTGCTGTTGAGCTCTGCAGCTCCTTTAGGGTTACCTTTGGTCTATGTGCTGCCTCTCTGATTAATGGCCTCCTTTGTCTGTGAGTTTTGGTTGGCAGCCCTCTCTTGGAAGGTCTGTTGTGACACAGAGTGCTTTCCATTTGGGGTTGATGGTTTTCATGGTACTCTGGGCGAACATCCAAGATTAGGATATTTTGATAACCCAACCCTGACTTGTACTTCTTAACAACTTTGTCCCTTCCTTGTTTCGAGAGCGCATTGGTCTTCATGGTGTGAGACCTCTTGTTTAGTGGTGTTACAGCTCCTGAGGCCTTTCAGAAAAGGTGTGTTTATACTGGCAGATAATGTGACACATAAATTGGAGAGGTGGACTTTATTTCAGTAATTATGTGACTTTTCAATGTAAGTGGTTGCACAAGAACTTTTTCGGAGTTTCATAGCAAAGGGGGGTTATACATATGCACATACTTTTTTTTGAAGGGGGGGTCGATTCTTTTTTATATATTTTTTTTTCTCAACTCACTTCGCCAAATTAGTCTATATTGTGCAGACCCATCACATTAAAAATTATTTTTAAAAATCACATCACATGTTTGAACGTAGAAAAAGCTTAAAAGTCTAGTCTAGTCTATGCATTTGTTACTTCAAATGGACTATTGTAATTCTTTACTATCAGGAAGTCCACAAAATGCAGTTCAAAGTCTTCAGCTGATCCAAAATGTTCTGATGAAAATCAACAAAAGGGATCATATCTCTCCTACTTTAGATTCCTTTAATTGTCTTCCTGTTAAATTAAGAATATACTTTAAAATTCTCCTTCTCACGTATAAAGCACTTAATAATCAGGCTCCATCAAATATCACAGATATGATTTTTCCCCTAACAAAGCAATTTGCTCTCAGACTGTAGGTCCACTGGTGGTTCTTAGAGTCTCTAAAAGTAGATCCTTTAGTTATCAGGCTCCCCTCCTGTGGAACCAACTCCCAGTTTTGGTCTGTGATGCAGACACCCTGTCTACTTTTAAGACTAGGCTTAGAACTTTCCTTTTTGACAAAGTTTATAGTTAGAGTGGCTCATGTTACCCTGAGCTATCTCAGTAGAATAAGTCTGTCTACTTTAACTCCCAGTCGGTCGAGGCAGATGACCGTTCACACTGAGCCTGGTTCTGCTGGAGGTTTTCCTCCCCGTTAAAGGGGAGTTTTCCTCTCCACTGTCGTTTCATGCATGCTCAGTATGAGGGATTGCTGCAAAGCCATCTACAATGCAGACAACTGTCCACTGTGGTTCTACGCTCTTTCAGAAGGAGTGAATGCTGCTTGTCAAGTCTTAATGCAATCTGCTGGGTTTCCTTAGATAGGAAACTTTTTGACCAATCTGATTGTGTGATTTGATTGAATTTGACTTTGTAAAGTGCCTTGAGATGGCATGTGATGTGAATTGGTGCTATATAAATAAAATTGAATTAAAATTGATTGAATTAAATGGTTTGTACTTGTATAGTGCCTTATCAAGTCAGACAACCACCAAGTGTCTTACACTACTCACTCACCCATTCATGCCCTGATGGTGGTGAGTTTTGTTAGTAGCCACAGCTGCCCTGGGGCACACTGACAGAAGCAGACAATTTGGCTGAAGTGTCTTGCCCAAGAATCAAACGACTAGAGTGGGTCGTTGAATCAGCAACACGGCAGTTACAGGAAGGACTCCCCAACTCCTGCGCCACTGTCACCCAATAAACATTGGTGTATTTTCAAGCGAGATCAACACAAATTAGCTCATATGTGTGAAGTGGAAGGCAAAGGCTCTATGCTTTTCACATGTTTCACTTATTTCTACATATACAAACCTAAAAAAAAGTGTGGCATGCATTTGCATTTACACAAATTCCATCTGCCCTAAGAATCTGTTTCTACCGGTTTCCTTTGTCCCTGACATGGCTTAAAGTAACTGCTTAGAGCTTTGTCCTGTCCCACTTATCAATAAACATCAGATTTGCATGAATGACAGCTGTCTTGTCGAAAGATTATCCCACCTGAGGTGTAGAGCTTTAGCTCTCCTGTCGCACTTTTACATAGGCAAGCTGTGCCAAACTATTTCTACTTTTGGATAATAGATTAAGCAGGGCTTCATCACATGTTCAAAGTGTGGGACAATATTTTACTACCAAAACCTGCTTTCTACTTTTCCTAAACATTTTCCCTGACCTATCTAATGTCTTGGTCTTTCATGAGGCTTTTTGTTCACCAAGACTATTTGATAAATCTCTGATGCCTCAACAGAAGAGTTGTATTGGTACTGAGATTGAAATACACACAGGTGGACTGTATTTACTAATTACTACCTCTGGTTGCACTGGAGTAAAGAAGGCTAAATACCAATGCAAGCTAAAATGTTCAGATTTTATGTATACGTATTTGGAAACCAATTCCTTACAATCTAAATTAACACATTGAAAGTTGAGGTTGTAACATTACAAAATATACAAAAATGAAAATGGCATAAATATTTTTGCAAGGATCTGAAGGAAATAAAGTATTGTAAAGAGGAAGGAATTTGTTTTCTACTTACCACGGCAAACGTTCCCATTGTCAGGTTCAAACCCAGCCTTGCAGGTGCAGCTACCGATAGGAACCATCCACTCTCCATCTCCATTACAGTAGAGTTTTATTGGAACATCTACTTCCTCTGAGTTTGGGATACAGATTCCTCTGGCAATGACCAGGGAAGTGCTTTCTGCCCCGGTCATGGTCTCTGGAAAGATCGCAAAGTTTTGGACCACACTGGGGCACTTCTTAAAAAACACCCTGACTGACAGCAGAGACATGCAGGCACCATAGTCCTGAAAGGCCAGGTAGAAGCCGTTTTTCGACAATGGGCCAAAACTGCGCACCTCCGTGTTGACCTTCATTAGGCGCCCGCCAAAGTCCACCTGAGAGAAGCTTTCATCTGCCGCAATGGTGTCAACCTTAAGGTAGGGGGCCTCCATCCAGAAGGCTGTTCCTTTGGTGGCGATAACAGAATCAGTTTCATAGTAGTACAGATTGAATGTCTCCTTGCAGGAGCCGGGGACATTTGGAATGGAGCTGCAGTCCCGCACAGTGAATCGTATCTCCACATAGATGCGTTGCGCACCACGGCGATCAATGAAGGTTGTGAGGAGCCAGTTGTTTTGACTGGGCTCAAAGACATTGCACACTTGGTAGGTCCTGATGGTGTTGAGGTTTTCATCATACCCACTCACCTCCTCCCACTACAGAAAGAGAAAGAGAAAGACAGTTGTACATGGTGCATTAGCAATCATCTATGCTCAAACTGCGATGCTTTTCCCCTTTAATTGTTATTATTGTTAATATTGGCTGAGTGGCAGTTTGTACACATATAACTACCCTCCCCGGAGGCTAAATATGAGTTTTCTTGCTAGATTAAAAAAAAAAAAAAAACATTGGCCCACTAAGCAATAACGCTACTTTATCCTTTGAGGATACATAAATGTCCCCTTTCGTGGAATGATAAACAACTGCCTGAGTGCGGCTACAGCAAAATGCCACTTTCTCGTCATGTTCTCTAAATACGCTCACAGCTGTAGTATACGTACTCCCACTGCATCAGCAATAACTGAGTGATTACCGTGGTTGCACTGCTATGTGCCATCTACGCTAAGTGATGCTGGGCACTGAGTTGATACATTAGAACTACAGTGTGTAACAAATTCTAGATTATGCACTGGTGAATTACAATTAGACAGACACAGTCTACATGGCAGCCAAGAGCCCATCTGATGGAGAGGCACTTGTGCACAGACAGAGCTGAGACACGCTGTAGGCCATTTCTTGCAGGTGTGACCCAGAAAGTGTGTTGGATGAGCATCAGAAGGCCCTCAGGGAGTTAGCTCAGTGCACCAAATCATGATGAAAATATGCCATTAACATTTGGCTGGAATCACTGAGAAGTGGGAGGAGAAATAGCATACAAAAAGAAGCTTTCGTCAACAGCTTGCATTTATAAAACCAACTTATAATTGGATAGTGGTAGAAGTTACTCGTGATAAATGTGTGCAAACCAGATATTTATTGGTTTAATTCCTACCTAAAATATGTATTTAATGTATTAGATGAAATCAAAGAAAAAGTATACTCAATGACTTAATGTAATTGTATGGATTTTTTTCCTCCGTATTTTTTCATTTTATTAATTTGTGACAACCCAAACTGAAACTGTTTGTATCTGTAGGATACAGTGCTATGCTTAGAATAACTAAACATCTACACCTTCTCAGCAGACCATTTTTCAATTCTTGTAGGCTTTTGATTGATAATTCTGGCAGGATGACTTATAACAGTCCTTAAAAAGCACAAGAATAAACCACCTTTCATGTTGTTTCACAAGCTGAAATAGGTTACACATATGCAAGCAGTTCTGAAAACAACAAACTAAATAACAATCTCTCTGAAAAGTATTAATTTATCCACTAATTAAAATTTTCTTCTGGCATTGTATCCCATTGGTTTCGACATATGTTGTTTTAATTTGCTATAAACAGCTAAAACTGTGCTCCTCTTCTGCCTGTTTATTGACAAATATTAAAAATTGAAACTTTTGACAGAGTTTGCTGTTGATTTTTCAGCCGAACAATGTCCTTAGATATAAAACGTTGTAATGACATTGAACATGCTATGCCCCTGCAATGTTCTAGGTCTCTCATGACTGATCAGTAAAAAAAAAAAAAAAAAAAAAAACAAGACCTTGAACAGCACAGAAACACACTTTTTTGATGTCTTTACACAAATGTCAGCCAGTCACAAAAACAAAAGTGTACTCCAGCGTTGCTAGTAAGATTTATACGAATCGACAAGTCCTGGATCAGGTAGATTGATACAGCCAGCAGCAAATTTACAAACACAGATGTTTGGGAGAAAAAACAGTGCCAACATCTACAATGTACCCATGCAAAAGTTTATACATAATATATTCATTCTTTATGCTTTGTATGTCACTGGTGACAGCTGTTTTAAACTACAAAAAGTCAGCTAAAGGAGCTGATATTAAATATCTACACTTCCGCAGGAGACCACCGTCAAATCTACCACTACTTTTCATGGCTGAACAATCTTTGTGTCACTTTACAAAAGTATGTTTGCCGATGCTGTTGTCTGTATTAATCCAGCCTTATAGCTGGATTCTTTGCCATATAAACCAAAGATTGGCAATTGGTGGAGTAAACATAGCATAAAGTATGGTCCACTCTTATGCTTTTGTTAATCTCTATCAACTTATCAATGCGCTGGGGATAATTTGGAAAAGTACAGGAATGTGCCATCTTTGATGTTATTGCAAAAGTGGCAGCCCATTTAAAAACAAAACATATTATTCCACTCTTGGTGGTCACAGATTTACACTGTAGAGTGATGAGTCGTAGCTTATCGGTCTTTCTCAGAACACATTATTTTGTGTGGTAGCATGGACGTTGTGTGTCTATAAAAACAACAAATTTAACATTGATCTCTTGAAAATGATCAGATTTTCAACATCCACTAATATTGATGCGTGCTTGGTATGAGGGATCGACGCAAAGCTATCAGCAATGCAGATTACTGTCCACAATCTTTCAGGAGGAGTGAATGCTGCTAGCCAAGGCTTGATGCATTCTGCTCGCTTTCCTTAGATAGGAGACTTTTTGACCAATCTGTCTTTAAGATTTGATTGAATTGACTTTGTAAAGTGCTTTGAGATGACATGGGATGTGATATAAATGTGATATAGATAAAATTTAATAAAATTTAATTAATATCCTGCTACTATGAGCATATTAAGTTGGATTTGGTTTAAGTTGCTAAAATCTGTTCAAAACAGGGAACTGACTACGTGCCATCTACCACTCTGAGGATTTCCTCACTTCCCTACTAACTCTGGGCTGGTAGGAACTTCACAGTACCTCTAAAAAAAACTATCCATTTAACGCTTTTTCTTACAGCATTTAAATCCAACTTAGCCAATTTATTCTTTATACTCTGATTACATATAGCTGCTTGGTTAAGATAACTGGTTCTTCAAGTTTTTCCTTGCCAAAGATTCAAATACATGTAGGAGAGGAGAAGCTAATGAGATCTAGAATGGAAGGAATGGACCTCTAGTCAGCTCTTGTTTCTTGTGTGCATACATCCACCTGCACTTCCTCTTTCCTCTGACCTTTAAAGCCCCACCTGCTCAATCAGGCTTAATAGAGCAAAGGAGGAATATTGTCTCTCCGCACATAGTCCCAAAAACGTGGTCCTGAACGATCATTCTATAAAATGATGTGAGACGACTGGAAAGGGATAGATGCAAGCCATCCGATGACACTAATAAAAAACCTTTGGTGCAAGGAACATATTCATAGAAAAACAGGAAGGGTTAAACCAAGTGAGAACATGTACAGGGTGGACTGAGAAGATACACGATGAACAGTGAAACTGCTGACATGATAAATGAGTTTACAGAAATCTGAGGTGCAAATTAAAGCCTTTTTTTTCCTCAATGCAACTCCCTCAGTGCCCACTTCACTCTACTCTCCTCCCCCCTCTTTCCTTATTCCCTTCCGCTCTCTTCTCCCATCTCTGCTCTGTAATGACCATTCATCAGCATTACAGGAACCTGTCCCTTTCAGCGCTGCCTGTTCATTAATACAGCCAGCCCTAGGCTCCTCTGCACCCGTCTGCTCTGGTCTAGGAGGGGGTCCTCACTGCCTCTCGTCTAGCCAAATGACCACCATATTTCACGCCAGAAAGTGGCCTGAGGCATCTCCAATAATGCCCATCCACAATCTGTCTGGAAATTCATTGGCTCCCATAATAATGAAATACAATATTTTCTTTATTTCCTCCTCAGTAGATATTCAGTGTCACCATGGTGTCAAAGACAAGTCAAACTATTACAGGGACCCTGGTTATTTAGCAGATAACAGACTCTAAAACACTTTCGCCTCATCCCTTTAGCGGTTTGCATTTCTCCACTGTTTACACCAGTGTGCTCAGAGAGAGAGGTGTTTGTAATTTGATAGTTTACCGACAACATATTGATTTGCTGGCTCTTGTTTTGCTACGAAGAGCTTGAGGGTACCTGCCACATTTCTGCTTGTGTAGGTCCAAAACATTTGATTACTGAGGGTATTGACATTTTTCTGTGTTCTTCAGCATCTGTGTAATTTCCTCTTCACCAAAGGACCCTTGTTGCATGCATTTAAAAAGCAGGGACAGTCTTGCAAGAAGCATGTTCTTGTCACACGAAAGCATTTCTTTGTTATTGCTTTTTTCCTCCAGTCCTTTACATTATTCAAACCAAATGACATCCCATTGACCCCAGTAAAGAGAACTTGTCATCACCTGTCACCTTAAAGATAATGGTATTCTCTGTTCCTTTCATCCATTTTTTATTTAATCATTTATGTGTGATGAAAGAGCACAAGGCCTAAACAGTCTATATTTAAACAATGCATTAAAGACTACAGAAAGATTTATGCTGCCTGTATCATCATGTTTCTTAAAGAAGGAAAAATGAGAAGTTGTGGGAAAGGAAAGAAAGGAAAATGGATGAGGTAAGCCAGAAATCAACTTGGAGACTCACCTTTTAGAACTAATTGCACTTATATGATACACAGTGTAATCAAAAATCTACTGTCACACAATGTTTTATGTATCGGTTTGTGCTAAATGTTGGGATGTGACCTAAGTGTCTCTGATAAGTTAAAGAAATAAGAGAAGATGGTATTTTTTATCATAGTCGGATAAGACAAACAGGAGGATGGGGGTTACAGAGTGAAAATATAACAATGTAATGGAGTCTGGGTGTATCTTTCGCAAGTTAGCCTTTTGCCATTTACTTTAACTCTGGAGTTTATTATACCACAAATGTGTGTTTCAGTTTTATATTTTTTTCAGTATATGCTCAAATATTTTACCCTACACATTGTAAGGACAAAGAGATCATTTTTTTGAAGGGGGAATACTTCCATCTAAGGAAAATACACCATTAATACATTCATTATCTTTTTTTTCACTAATTCCAGACAGTGAAACTCATCTCCTAGATTCATTACACATAGAGTGAAACTAAGCATTTATTTATTGAAATGTTGATGATTATGGCTTTCAGAAAATGAAAACCCAAAATTCAGAATTTCAGAAAATTAGAGAGTTACAGAAGGTCAATAGAAAATGTATATTTTAAACAGAAATGCATTGCTTCTGATGAGTATGCTTATTTCTACGCCCTCAATACTTGGTAGGGGATCCTTTTGCATAAATTACTGCATCAATGTGGCGTGGGATGGAGGCGATCAGCCAGTGGCACTACCGAGGTGAAATGGAAGCCCAGGTTTCTTTGATAGCGGCCTTCAGGTCACCTACACCATCTGGTGTCTCTCATCTTGCTGTGCTTGATTGGCCTGCAACTCGGACATTTAAGCACAGAAACACCAAGATCATTGAAATAGCTTTTAGTACCTTTTGTAGTGTGAATAGCTGCCAATTCCTGTTGGAAAATGATATCAATGTCTCCATAAAACCTGTCAGCAGAAGGAAGCATCAAGTGCAGTGCTTCAGAAAACACAGTAGACCAATACAAGCAGATGAATGGGCACCACTGGATCTCAAGCCACATCAAGTCTGTGCCTCTCCACTCTTTCTACAGACCCCCTTCCAAACGAAAGGGATACTTTACTTTCATCTGCCGTGAGGACTTTGGACCACTGAACAACTGTCCAGTCTCTGGTTTGGGAGTGACTTGACATGGGGATCGCAACAATTGTACCCCATGTGTAAGATGCATCTGTGCATAGAGTCTTAATGCCCTGACTCCAGTCTTAGAACACTCCATGTTAAGTTCCCCCAAACTTTTAAATGGATCTTTCCTCACAATCCTCGTAATGCTGTAGTTATCCCTGTCACATCTTTTTGTACCCCAGTTTTTCCTTTTGCCTATTTTCTATGAATATGCCTGGATACAGATCTCTGTAAATAACTCAGCCTCTTTGGCAATGACCTTTTGTGGCTGACCTTCCTTCTTGAGGACGTCAATGACATCTGTCATTTCTTCCCCATGTAGCTTACTGACCCAGACTGAGGCACCATTTAGAGTCTCAGGACACGTTTGCAGGTGTTTTGAGTAAATTAGCTGATTAGGGTGAGACACCATGAGTTTCCAATATATAGGTTTATGCAATATTATTATATATACAAAATGTATACAATATTCACATTTTCTCAGACACAGAATACAGGCTTGAACCGGTATCAAAAAATATGTTTCTGTAATACACTCAAGAAATGCCAGAGAACCATCTGCTTGAACTCTGCAATCTCAGATTGAGAGGTGAAGAGTGGTCAATCATCCAGTCATAATTATTGCAGAAAGTTGTTGGTATGCAACTTTCCTAGGGATTTCTGTTTCATACTAGAAGAGATGTATGTGTAAACTGACGCTATACATGATTGTTTCTAAAAAGCTTTATTTACTAAGTCTTTATGGCTGTACCAAAACCAGGTTATTTTAAACTCTTTGTTTTAGGTTTTCTTTTAGAGAATTTCAATTTTGTCAAAACCATATTGAGATAGTAGGTTCACAAATATTGCCAACAAAGCAAAAAAAAAAAAAAAGGTGTGTTGATGTGGACAAGCCCAAATACACATGACAATATCTGTACTTTATCATCCACATCGAAACTGAATAACAAACCATTTTGCTGATGAAACACCTGACATATACTGACAGCCATTCTTTACAAAATGCTAATTTTGTAAGCCCACTGAAAGTAATCACTGGCTTCGCGCTAATAGCTCTGATTTTAACAGATGCACACGAGACACTTTTGCTCTGCCCCTGGTAGTTAAATGTGGGTATTCTGTGTGGGTGTATGTGTGTCATTATAGCAGCCCTTTTTTATAGGCATTAAGTAGCAGGGAGTTGAAGGAGCTATGGATTCACAGAGCACTTAATGTTGTGTTAATGACCGGTGACAGCAAGCTGAGCTGGATAAGAGAGGGTGGAGTAATGGAAGAGACACAGCGAATAAAAGAAAAATTCAGCCAGATATTTTCAGGAATGTGTTACCCTTCCCACAGTTTCAGCTTACTGTTTCTTCTCCTGCCTTGACAAACACATCATAATGATCTCTTTACATTACCATCAATGACTAAAATAACAGAATGGCTCAGTATGCAGAGGTCTGGCTCCAAAAGATTGCATCATCTGCTGTAGGGCTGGAGATTTGCAGATGCCCAGTCACAGCTGGGAGAACTGAGTATTCAGAACGTGGACATAGCATCTATGAAAAAAAAAGACTAAATTAGCCGAGCACAGGAATCAGCTGGAAAGGACATGGTAGTAACGCGACAAAATCCTTACCTTTGGAGATAAGCCGTTAGATTTAAGGATACATTTGCATCTTTATGCGATTCATGGCCTGTATTTCTTTGATCTGTGTGATTTCTGCAGATTGCTTTGACGACTAGTTAAACTTTGTCAAATTATACAATTTATTAAAAGTTACTCTAAGTAACTGCTTAAAACAAGACTCAAAGCTGCTGGAAGATTCACTTATAAATGTATAAAAAAAAATTGTTTAGTTCACACTTATAAATCCACATCTCTGGCCCAAAGAAGGTGAAGGTTTTGGATTGGTCAAGTTAAACTCCAGACCTAAGTCCATCTGAGGTAGTGCTGTCAGTTATTGCAAATGCTTATTTGCAGTTGCCACCAACAGTGCCACACAAGTTGTTGGGTTTAGGGGGCTGGTTGGTTTGGATAGCACTTTTACCTTAATAAGTAAAATAATAATTTAAAACTGTTTCCTCAGGTTATATTATATGTCAAAACAACAAGAAAAACATAAGAAAACACATTTAGAAGAGGGGCAAAATGTTTTCACAACCCTTAAATGACACTGACAGCCTTAATTGCATGTTTAAACCAAATAATTTTGTTTATGTGGATAATTTTGGTCAAACTCTTTGCTCGCAGATAATGAAATTAAAGTTCCAATGTACAGATGGCAGCACAAGCAGTTGTAGCAGCCCAGTAATCTTCCATGTTTGGCAGCGCTCCATTATCTTTTATTACCTCATATAGGCAGAATGCTGCACTTTTTCTCTGTGAAGAGCTACTAAAAATATTTTTTCATGTTCCTGCAACTGTGACAATATATTGTTGTTATTATTATTATTATTATTATTATTATTATTATTATTATTATTATTATTATTATTATCAGTGTGCGATTTGCAAAAAAAAACAGAGGGGGGGATCATTTCCTCGATTAATCACATAATGTCGATAGGTAACTCGAGATTATTTGATGAGTTTTATCCTTTTATTTCTAAAAGTGTAATAGCCTGTTTGGGCATTTTAATATGCAATTTTGCAATAAATGACACTAATAAAATACATGCTTGTACAAAAAAATATTTTTATTTTGTTATTTTTCAAGCACTTTTGAGAATTGGAATAAAAACATCCTAGTGACAAATGTTAAACTCTGGACTATAATGGCTAAATGACTAATCATGACGCCCTGATGTTTACACAATGTGTAAATAAATTTGCAAATAAATACCATGCCGATATATTTTTTTGCCTCTTAAACAAAGATAGACATGGTATTAGGCATTAATAAAACATTTCCATTTAAATAAAGTCATAAGTTTTATTGTTCGTTTTTCCACTCTCTCACACACACATCTAATTCTGAGCTTTCACACCAACAATAACGTCTTTGAATATTTTTGCTTGCTGTTTATATCAATTTTTTTTACAGTTTAAGCCTGGAAAAAGGTTTTAAATTTCCAGGTCATTCCAGTCTTACACTTTGCTTGCAACTGGGCAGGAGCTTAATACCCTGAATGAGACTGTTTAGCAACTGTTTAGTAACTCCAGGTCCTTCGTTTGGCAACGTGATTCAGCCTTAGTTTGTCAAATACAGAGACAACAAATTAATAAGCATTAAAGTACGGTTTATCGGTTGGGTTTCTGCAATGTTCTCAGCATGTTAAAAGCTCATCTTCAGAACCAATGTTTGCTCAAAATGGTGATATGCACCAAGTTATCTACTTTCAGCAGTTATCACCGGTTGTTGCACCGTAAACTGCAGAAAATATGTGCAGAGATGCTCTCTCTGCCTTTACTACCGTCGGCTCCTATGGCGGAGGGATAGTTCAGCTGGATACACTAGTGAAGGCAGGTCTCTTAATAACCGCTGTTTCGTCACTTATTTTAGAGCCCAAATAAGCGATTTAACTTTCAGAAACGTGCCCAAAAAAACCGCAACCCGTGACTTATAAAATTTACAAGCGCCTTTAGAATAAAAGAAGCCCAAAGTCGCATGAAATGAACAGCCTGAGCGCAGGTCTGTTTTGCTACAGTCTCTAGCTCTCTTGAAACTACGGAAAGCACCAAGGGTAAAATAAACACAGTCCGGGGGTCCGTTCTTCGTACGTTGCTTAAAACATCCAAGATCAAATGAGACATCCAAGATGATTTCATCCGGCTAATCATGATCCGGCTAATTGGGTTCTTCAAACAGACCTGTTGTTTACGATTAGTATCACTGGATTGAGTTATCTGAGACAACTGCGCGTTCATGCGTTTGTTTAAAAGGGGAAATGTATCGATAGTAGAAACATTGATCAGCAACGCTGCTATTGACTGTTCAGCATGGCCAAAGAACGCCCACAGTTTTTTTCCCAGCAGAACAAAAGCTTTTAATGGAAGGTTATGCCGAATTTGAGTCATTAATTAAAACACCTAAAAATCTGTTAAGGCCAGGAGAGAGGGCTGGCAAAAAGCAGCAGAAAATTAATGCGTAAATACTGTCCATGGTAGATGTTTCTATCACTTTCTACAGTATTAATTTTTGCATTTTAATAATCTCATATTTACTTTGTTCTTTTATGTCAGAGCCTCCACGGGACCCACTAGAACATGGGGACAAGTAAAAGTGAAATACAAGAATATTCTACAAAATGGTAGCCTTTAATTATTATACTGTATTTTAAAAAGGCACTTGTTATGTCAAGAGATCCAAATTTCAGTGTCATTCCTTAGATACGGGAAGTAAAGGACACGTGCAAACTGGGAATTTTAACAAAAAAAAACAAAACAATCTTTATCCATAAAAAATGAAAATCTTCCTTTTCCAAGTCATCCACAGTTTACACGGTAAAACTGTATTGCTCCGTGTCTAGATAATCCAACCACAGTTTTTTCTAATGCAATATACGGCTCGACAGGAAGCAAGCCTTTCAAAGTAAACTAAACTTCACAATAAAATGGCCCGAACAAATCTTCTTACTGAATAGGATAAAAATAAAAAGCAAACCACCATACAAATAACTTAAAATTTTAGATTTATGGCTCCAACACCACTTTTTCCTCTTTAAAAGCCACTCTTAAATGATGTTTGTCTGTTTATAACAGCCACCAAGAAAAATATCTACACTGTCGCGCTGCTCTAAAGGATCCTGTCTATTGCGCAATACGCGATTAATTCGAAAAACTCTGCAAATTATTCTTGCACCTTCCGCAACAGGTTGCAGTCGTAAAAATGGACATGGCTACGGCAGACTTCCCATCTCCTCCGCTTATACAGCCGTGATCTAATCTTGTTTACATGAAATAAGCCTGCTCTGGAGCAGGCTCAAGCTGGCGCACTTGTTGCTATGACAACAAGTGCAGGAAGTCTTTCGAAGAACCAAACGATCCAAGATCATGCCAAATCGTCAACAATGAAATCCTGCTAACTGAGTTAGCGACGTACGAAGAACGGACCCCGGGAGCGCGGTGGGGAAAAACATTAGGAAACGGTGTGTGTGTTTTGACGCGCGATTAACGGCGACAAAAAAAAAAAAAAATGTCGGCGTTGTGGTCTTACGCGTTAAAACAGACAGCCCTAATTTATATACATTTTTAAATTCAGACCAGAGGGGGGGAGGAATGTATCCCCCCCAGGGATAAATCATGAATGACCAGAACGGGGACGTCACAAGCAGACGGGGGGTAAATTCCCCACCCCCCAGCAAATCGCACACTTATTATTATTATTATTATTATTATTATTATTATTATTATTATTATTATTATTATTATTATTATTATTATTATTATTAAATTAATAATAACATGGTGGCAGACAGGGGCAAGCCTGCAGCAAGTTGCTGAACACACCACAAACTGCTATAGACACATGAATGAGGCAAACTCCAAAACACAGAAACAAAAAATAAATGCAAAAAATATATGTAACGAAAAAGTTGCAATAGGCAGTAAGTTCAATGAAAGCTGCAAACTTGCTCTAAAAAACAGACGTTGGCCAGAATACTAGGGGGAGTAGTGTGACTCAGTAAAGACAAGCACTCTTCTATTACCCTCATACATATACTAATGCTCTATAACATTGCAAAAGGATACGGTTATGTGTTTAAAAAAGACATTGACAAAAACTAACCTTTTATTTCTTCCCTCCAAGTTTTTTTTTTTTTTTCTGGGCAGTACGTCAATGTCTTTACTTAGGGTCTGGTCACACCTGACTTGGAGGACAACTCTCCCTAGTGGTTTGGCACGCATTCACATTTTTAGAGCAAATTGGCTGTTTCTCTTACTTTTTTCTGCGATTGCAGCGTTTTTGTGTTGCGTGCTTGTGTTTTGTTTGTGTTTTGGAATTTCCATCATTCATGTGTTTTTGGAGCGGTATACACCTGTTATACACCTGTCGACCATTGTATAATACACCTTAAATGAAAAACTATCGTCAGTGATAAAGCTAACCAAAATATGAAGGTGAGATTTGTCGGTTTATAGCTTCATTACACAAACAGTTAGACAGGGCTTGACAACTTTCAGCTCATCATTCAGTCTCAGCTAATTTACTCGACAGGGAAGCCTGAATAGTGATGCATCTACTTGGCTGATCTTTAACCTCCTGTCTTCCGCCTGAAGCTCAGTGAAGGCACACTCCAGGGCTGCTTTTCAAATCTGTCAGCAACAGCTAATGCAGCTACATGCCCAGGCGAAGTGAACACAGATGAGCAACGAACAGCTCAGAGTATTTCCACATTTAAAGCGCCTCTTCGAGGAAAGGTCCTTCGAAATGCCATTCTAAATAGTACAAGAGTGTCTGGAAAATGTTTGTTGAATGGCCAGGCAACTGTGCCAGTGTGATGATGTGCTTTTACAGCAGGCCTTGTAAAAAGAGATGTATTGAGTAGTCAAAAATGACTAACCACTGCACCGACTGTGTTCCCTGATGCAGTTTACAACTTTGACCCCAGTCTTCAAAAGAATATAAATGGAAGAGAAGATTTTTCTTTTCAATATGCTCACTGAAAAATACCTAGACTCAGTGCTTTCCCAAAGTACCCATCCTCCTTGAAGTGTTTCACATGTTATCATTTAATATTTACAAATGTTAATGTAGTATTAGAGATTAATGTGCTGGACCAACACAAAGTAGTGCATAACTGTGAAGTGGAAGGGCAAGGATAAATAGTTTTTAAAAATTGTTTTCAAGTAAGAAAAAAAAAAGGTACATGTTTAGCATGCATTTGCATTCTGCCCCCCTGTGTCAATACTTTACAGGTCTTTTAGCTCATGATGTCTGTATTAGCTACAGAATTTATTGCCAATTTGTCTTGTGAAACAGATCAAGTCAGATGGATGGAGAAAATCTGTGAACATACACTTTTGTGTCCTGGAACAGAACCTCTATTGGATTTTTGGTCTAGAGTATGACTGTCATTCTAACACATGGGTTGACCTAACCCATTCCATCGTGACTCTGGCTGTATGTCTTGGTGGTTGTCCTACTACAAGGTGAAACTTTGTGCCACTCTCAAGGCTTTATCCATGCTGAAGAGATGTATCTTACAGCATGATTCTGCCACCATCATTGGGGATAATCTTTCGAGGGATGTTATCTTTCCACAACAGACTTGCATGTCTGCAAGAGCATTATATTTTTGTCTCATCTGAGCAAAGCAGGTTCTGACCTGGCTACTTTATCATTTATTTAGGGTCATTGAAGGAAAAATGGCGAAATACAGCAGGGCACACTTTTCTTTCCGATGGTAATTTATATAAAAAAAAGAATAATGCACATCATGTGACATTCTCTTTACACTTCACAAATGTGCACTATTTTGTATAAGTCATACATTGTAGTTGTAAAGCTACAGAATATGAAGTTCAAGGGTTTTAATATATTCCAAAACACTGTCATGTCACTGTCAACTGGAGAACTATCCAGAGGCAACCTCCACTCCCCCCCCCCCCCCCCCCCCACACACACACACACACACACACACACAACCCTGCACGGATGACAGGATATAGAAAATGGATGGATGTAGTTTGTGTTGATACAACATTTTTACTTTATGTCTCATATGCTTTAATTATTTAAATCAGAAAGAACTGTCCCATCATCTGTCAGAGGAAAACTAAGATGAGTCGGGACCCTTGTCCAAAATGTTTTTTCATCCTACTATTTTTGGGATGAACATCTCAACAGTGAGGGTATTTAGTATTCATGATAACATAACATTGCACTGATGCAAGGAAAAAGAGTACTTTCACAGAATTATTTTAAGAATTATAAGGCATAATAAATCTTCATTTTAGGAATACCCTTTTGATAGAAAGAGGAAAGACTGAAAAAGTGACACATGCACATTTAAAATTCATAAGCACAAGGTCTTGGAAGGACAGGGGATTAGAGGTGGACATGAAAAAGATAAGAATTGAACTCTTTTTGCCCCTGCTTCTCGTTTTTCTGCAAAGCTCTCTGCTGACAGTAATCAAAAGGCAGATCACTATATTTTCTCTAAAGGCTAGTTTAAATCTCTGTGACTTAATGAGAATATTTGCATTTCAACCTTCGGGTCTCTTTCTGGAAGTCGACGGACACGTTATATAAAACAACCCTTGGTCCACTTCGGTACAATAACCACCGCTTTATTCACTCAGCTTCTCTCAGAAACTTTTGAGACACATGTTCATAGTCTCTCGTAAATTCACTTACGCACACACACATACACTTATACACACACACACACACAACCAGACTGCAGCTCTAAAATATGCAGTGGCATGATTGCTATTATCATTTCTGATCAGCTGCGTTATTGAATGAATGCTGCTGTCAGGGCTGTTGCATGGGAATGATTATTTTGCGGGGCATCTGAGACCTAGTTACGCCTGGCTGAATGTGATGGATGGGGAGGAAATGGTGATGTCTGAAACACTCCAGGTCCTGCCAGATCCAAGCCACTCTATAATTACAGTCACACAGTTTGTCGGAGCCCAAGTAGAGTTCTGCCCATCTGGCTGGATGCAGAAAAATGAGTCTTATGAAAGCTCTCCTTCCCTGATCACGCCCAAAACCTGATTAATATGTTTGAGGAAGACCGACTTTATGTGGAGGATGTGTGTATAAATGAAGGTAATGCAAACCTTTTTGTGTGCATGTTTCTGTTTTAACAGGTTGATGGCACTTATGCAAACCTTGATCCAAACGTGTTCATTCTCTGATAGAGACACCGTTTTTTGTGCTTTTTGGAAAATGTTGTTAACACAGAAATAGCAACTACCAAACTCTCACACCATCCATGCTGGATAATATGATTATTAATCATTGCATCTTTGATTCTAACCTATCTGCTTGAAAGCAGCTGTCTGTAAAGCCCACCTATTTTCCTGACTTTGAAGGATTTGATTCAAGACGAACAGTTAATAAACACAGCCGTTGACGACAGCCTTTCATTCCATTTCACTAGAATTGCATGGCTAAAGGAAATAAGTTGGAGATTTAATTATTTATTATTAGAAGCAGAATTCAGACACAAGTGGGTGGTGGAGTGCAAACAAAGATGTTTGATGTGGAAACAGACAAAAACTAATTAAGTGTAATCACTTAAAGGACAGATTAATGAATATACCTCAACTAAGAAAAAAAGAATGAAATGTTTCTCTCTATTCGAGCCAGCTATAAAGGGCATCTAAAAATGCAGCTCCAGCGGGTACCATGGCAGACACAGAATTCCTCCTGTGCAAAGGAGACAAAGACAACCCCCAGCTACTCCATCATTCTCCTCAATCCAAGTTCCTACGAAATTAAGATGAGACTATTTTATTATTTGCCAAGGCTATCACTTTGTTCTTTTATTTATTCGTAGACAAAAAAAAAAAGCTCTTTTATCTTCACCCATCCGAGAAAATTCTCCAATGTCAAATAAGAAAAGGGAATCCTTGCAGGAAGCAAATCAATAATTGAGGCAGCCATATGTTCCTTTGGATATTTCATTTTGAAAAGGAAACTGAAAAACAGTAAAAACATGGGAACATGAGTCTTATTTAGCGTTTACAATAGTTATACTCTATTTTCCTCTGTAACTACTCAAGTTTAATGACAATTATTTTAAAACAATTTTACAAATCACTGAAAATAATAATTATGATATATATTACATTATTATACAATCTATTACTGTTCAGACTACAACTTGCAAACAGGTAGTGAGGCTTTAGCAATTACATGAAATTTAATGTAACAGCAAATGTGTACTGTTTTATCACTTTGTAGAGCCCCATTGTATAAGTCATCAAAATCATTTTTTTTTATTAAAGATAATCCAAGTAAATACAAAAAAAAAAAAAATCAACTGATGATTTAGTTCCTTACAGAAAACGAACCTGTTCTAAAATGCTTCTAAACCTAAAAAAAACTTGTGACAGCCATCAGGCATCTACGATAATCTACAAAGATTGTTTTAAATTTTTGTTCTCCTTCTCTGGGGGTCGGTGGGGGTGCAAGGAGGTTTTTTTCCACTCTATGTGTCCTTTAGATCATTCTCCTGAAGCATTGGACAAGTTATTTTGAGCTCATGGTCTCATAGCTGAATGTTGTCTATCAAACTTTTCTGGTACAGAGAAAAATATTTGGTTCCATCAATTACAGCCAATCATCCAGGGACTGCAAAGCTGCCCCAGACCATCACAGTATCATCATGTTTGACCGTCCGAATGATGTTCTACCTCTGCTATATTGAATTTACACGTGATTAAACGCTACACCAAATTTCTAAATACATTTTTTAAAATCCTTCAGTCCACATAATATTTTCCTTAGGATTCTTAGCAAATGTGAGATGGCACTTCTTTTTAGCAAACGCTGATTTGGACCTTGGAATTTTTCAATGTGTGCCATTATCACCCAGTCGCTTTCTTATTGGTCATTCATGAACACTGACCTTAGCTAAAGTTACTGAGGCCTGCAGCACTTTCAAGGTTGTTCTTGATCCTTTTGTGACAGAGTGTATGAGATTAAGCAACCTTAACCCTGTAGATCAGGTTGGTCTTCAACTACAGCGAGCTGTCACTTTACGCTGAGGCATTGCAGTACAGTGACAGCTGAAGCTGATGCTGCTACTTACAGTAGCAGCATCAGTTTTCACCATCTTGCTTTCTGATAGTTCTGCGGTACTGCTGGCAGATGGAGCAACAATGTTTATCTCTGCTGGTGGCGCTAGGTCCAAAGTTCTTTTCAGGCTCAAAAAGTACTAAGTAAAAACTATCAGGATGAATGCTTGGTGCATATTGTTTTATTTGAAGATGACTATGTGTTCTTTTTCCTTAATTGATCAAAATATGTGACTAGGCCCCTTTAATTACCTCTAAACTGGACTACTGCTACTCTCTCTATAGTGGATTGATCAGCCTCTTCTTTGCTAACTTTAACCGGTTCAAAATTCAGCTGCCCATCTGCTAACAGTGACACGACGACACAAAACTATCATTTCTATTTGGAATTCCTTCAACTGGACGCCCGTTTGTTTTAGAAACTGTGTTAAGATCTCATTTTTACTTTTGAATGTCTCAATAGTCTGCCACTCCTTTGTCCTATTGAGCTTTTACATCCGTATTCCCCCAGTAGGACTGTAAGACTGTAAGATCAAGACCAAAACCTCTTAGTTCGCTCGGGACCAGGGGAGATAGAGCTTTTCAGCCACAGCTCCTACGTTCTGGAACAGTCTCCCTTTTTCTGTGACGTCTCCTGGTACTTTCAATGTTTTCAAATCTCTTTTAAAAAAGTATATTTTTCAAACTGGCTTTTAAAGCCAGAGAGCGGGACCAGTAGGGCCATTCTTTGTTTCTTTATCTTTAATTGCAAATTTTTTGCCCATATTGTCACACTTATATTTAAGTTATATATTTTTATTATGTTGTTATTTTGTTTTTGTTTTTTCAATTCTATTTGTCATTCGTCTGTACTGCACTTTGGTCATTTTTCGGTTTGTAAAGCTCTTTATGAATAAATAAATCACGAAGAATGATGCTTCATTGAATATAAGTAATCAAACAACCTTGGTCTGAATAAGCATGGCATATTTTGATGGTCTCTGACCAAGCTACCGAGGTGAATTCTGACTCTATAGCTGTGGATCACAAAAAAATGGATTTCCTAATAAATGTCTTTTTTTTAATCTGAGGAGGATGCAGCTGATCCACAAATTGATCAATTCAACATGGCGACAGATTCACTGTCTGCACACCTCTTCCAGACCTATCTACTTTTTGCAATGAAAAACACAGAACGGATACAAATAGAGCCGAAGTGAGCGCAACCATGCAGAGGAAAAACACATCAGGGATTTGTTGTCATAACATTCTAATAGTCATGCTGAGCAAATGAGTCTGAGTATGAGTTCAGATCCAATTCAGCTGTCTGCCTATGCGCCTCAATCACACTCACATATCAAGGAGGCAGAAGAAAACAGGTCCCCCACTGCTATGCCAAACTGATATCTGTGTGTCTGTCAGAACAAACATGCATGGACCCTCTTTCATTCCAAGTGTGATTCATGTCTGAAAACTTTAAAAGAAGTTAAATGAGAAAATGTGTGAAAATGTGCAATGTCTGGGTAAACTAATTCACATTCATGTGAGCAGTTATCATCAGAGTATATATGTTTTTTTGCACACAAGGCCGCTATGACTCACTGTCATTTCTCTCCTCTCATCCCATTTCAGCTCATTCTCTATGAGTTCAGAGTTCACATCTATCCTGCGCTCTAGCTTCCTCTCGGCCGTTCTTTGTCTTTTTTTCCCATGTTTCATTTCTGACCCTTATTACCTACATTAAATCAGCCCCTTCTTTACTCCTACCCACCATTTTCTCTTCTGCATTTTGCTCCATTTACTTGTACCTTTGGATATATTTCTTTACCTCCTTTGAGCCACTTCTTGTACAATGGATGTACAACAGCGAATCAGGAATACTATTATATGAGCAGCTAAGATCCATACTTATATGGAAAAGGACACCCAGAAACCTTATTTGTCTCTTAAGTCAAGACTGCAAATTAAATAATTTGTAAGATGGACTGAGGCATACACAATCAGGGTAGGCAGATAGGACAGATGATGGATTTTGCCACTTTTAGTTTCAGTAACTATCCAAGGTGGGTGACTTTGATTTTTTTATTTGTTTAAAGTGTTATTCCAAGTCAGACAGTTTTTTTATTATTATTTTAGTTCCACAGTTTAAGTACACATCCTATTTTTTTTAATCTCATCAATGCCATAATGTCATATATTATATTGTATTGTGTCATATACTATCATGGACTTTTTTATATACTTTTCACCATCGTTGTCTGACTGATCCGATTTGCAATCAATCAGGCAATTTTTCTTGCCTCTCTACCCTTTGCACTTTTTCATTTCCCTCGGTTTACATTATTCCTTCTGCATTGCTTCCCACCCCTCTAGAGTCCCTGTCTTTCACAGAATGAATAATTGAGACATATTGAGTTTAGACAGCAGATGGTAAGATGGGTGTTATGGATCCGTCCATGCTCTTTAGCAGGATTCAGTTGCTGAGTGACAACTGTCCTGAACGGCTCCACGGAGGCTCTGGGGAAGCACGGGGCACAGCGGGGGCAAATAGGCAGGGCACACATTTATGCATCTCCTATGAAAGCATATGTAGGTGAAGGCTGACAACCACCCTTACAGAATTTGTGCCTAAGAACAGACAAGCCCACATGTGTAAACACAAGGGGGAGAACACAAAAATGTTTTCCTGTTAGATCCATTCTTTGTTTTTCTTTTTTTTATAAGATATGTTACAACTAATGAAGAAAGACTCCCACATCACTCCTTTAATGCGTTTCAACCAAAATTTTTAACCAGATTTCAAGCTGTTTAGTGTTTTGCAAACACTACAGACATTATATATATATATATATATATATATATATATATATATATATATATATATATATATATATATATATATATATATTTATAGGGCAGTCAAAAGTAGACGGTCAACGGCGGCAAATCGGCGTCTATAGCAGCTCTTGCCGCCGCTTACTTTTCCCCAATTATACATCCCAAAAATCACTTTAGCATCTGTCTCCACTGAGAGCAACATTAACAAGTGATTGGGTTCCTTGTTCCAACTGAGATGCTACTTTTCCGATCAAAACACAGACCGATGTTATGCCGAAAAGTGCAATAAAACCGTGAGAGCCGACGTGAGTTTAGAAACTGCAAAGCTTTGTCTTAAGCACACAGCACCGCTCTCATAGACCAGTGTGATGCATTCACGAGCGTCAGAAAGCTATGGTGCATTCAGGAGCATGGGATATTTCAAACTTACAAGGAAAGAGGCATAAAACGGAATAGAACTTAACTCATACAATAATGTATTTATCCAGAAACAGTGTGGGCTTTCTTACAAAACTGAATGCTCTATAATTGTATTTCTGATATTTTTTTGATTATGCACATCTGTTAGATTTTTATTCTGAAAAATCTATAATATTACATAAAATATAATATAATATTACAGCAGCAAATTATTTTCAGGGGATGCATTTTGTGTTTGTCTCTAGAATCCTCGTAGATGATATATCGTGTGTGTGATGAGTGCAAGTGAAATTAAACTGAGATAAGAGATTTCGAAAGAGCGATATGACTGAAATAAATTCAACATGTAAATTCAATTTCAAATTCCAACCCTGTATTTTTATCATAAAAATTCGATTTGGTTCGTGAAGAAATGTTACGATCATTTTTAGAACAGAACTGTGAATAATAATAATAATAATAATAATAATAAGATGACTAGACCTCACCTAATCTGATCTGTTTTATGTAGTGCTAGTAATTCAAATGAAACTAATTTTATGCAAATGGAGATTACCTTACCTTGTTAAAACATGATGATAACATCATGTGAAAAAATAATGTTTTAAGAATAATAATAAAAAAAACAAAGGTTGTTTTTAAAGAATTAATCATTCACTTCTTTTTTTTTTCTTTTTTTTTCTTTTTTTTTTGCCTTTTATTCAATTTAAAACATGCACTCTGACTTTATTCTTTAAATAATCACCTGTCTTGAAAGCTTCCAAAATACATCAGGGAGAATATTTTTCAAAATTCTCCCCTCCAGGGCTCGGGCACCGGCATGAGTGCACCGTCCTACCTGATAGTGTGTGGCCTGCTACTGTAAAAAAGTTTGACTGCCCTGTATATATATATATATATATATATATATATATATATATATATATATATATATATATATATATATATATATATATATATATATATATATATATATATATGTGTGTGTGTGTGTGTGTGCGTGTGTGGGTGGGTCCGTGTTTTGATGACCACTTCACATTCCACATCACCCTGAACCCAACATCCCCACATTGACAGATGATGGTGGTAGCATCATGGTGTGGGGATGTTTTTGTTCAGCAGGACAGAGAAGTTGGTCAAGGTTGATGAAGATAGAGCTAAACACAGAGAAAAAAAACTGCTACAGGCTGTAATACAGTTGTGACTGGGATGGGGTACTTTTAGCAAGAAAACAGCCCTAAACATACAGCCAGGGTTGCACCTGCAGTACAAAGTGATTCTACTAAGTCTTGTCCCAAGAGGTCTGAAAACAAATGTGCAGCACAGTTAGGGTTAACTAGGAGTAAGTAAAAATAAAAAAAATAAATGATATAATAGGTGATAAAAAATTCAATGATAATAATAATAACCACCTATCATTGTTCCCCTTCACAATTAAATATTATGTTGATCTAGCCTATAAATTCCAGTCTGTGTTACATTTTAGGATCTGTAACTAACGCACACTAATTGCTTTGTAAATATATAGAATGAATATCCATAAATATTTCTCTTTTACTGTTAAGCTGGTATTTTTGAAATATTTCATGGATATATCTTCTTAACATTTGCATTCACAGGTTCTGATTTCAAGCATTCTATTTGAGACATTATGACTATTCCTTATTAATGTTAATAGCAATGACTTCAGGCCCATTTCAGTTCAGTCTAAATAAAGGCTTTCTTGGGTGAAACTACAAAAAAAGATGCCAGTCTGTTGACAATAAAATGGCATTATCATTTGGGGCAAACCCTAGAATCTTAACATTAACTTATTACAGCCTGCACTGACTGCAAGCCATCAGTGGGTGTTCTGCAGTTTCATAAAAGGCAGTGTTTATATACCTGTTATTGTACAAATAAGAAAATGCAGTAGTTTTTTATTTTTATTTTGCTATGGCTGCAATATCAGGCACCTTAACCAGATATTTACAAAACATATAGGGCATGGTATAACAATGAAAAAATACCTTGATCGTATTTTTGTCATCTGACCAAACATTGTAGATTTGATTTTGTCACAATTTACCTATCACATACTGTTCCAGAGGAATTGTTTCACACTTCCATCTTACCAATACTCCAAACTGCACTTCATCCTTCCCTTCACCCTTCAAGCCTTCCATAACACAAGTAACCTGCTGCATTTCTCTTTGCTAAACAGCAGTGCTTGCGGTTTGACTGTGACCACTGCCCTCTGTCTGCTTAACCTTTGAAAACTCCTGCCCCCAAGACTTTCCCCGTAACTCTGTCCTACCAGACTAAAAGCAGTTAGCGTGAGCTTTCCCCCATACTGCCATTGCTGCATGTTGTAAGGCTGACGCTGTATTTTGGGCGTTCTTTGAAATATAGTTGATTGTACAATCTCTCCATTTTGCATTGTCTTACACTCGTTCACAAAATATAATTCTGCACCTTGAGATTTCCTTTAGCATTTCTCATTCCATTTTCTCCCATTTTTCATACTCACTCCATACTGTTTCTTCACTTTTTACTCTTCTAGTCTCATCAGCTCCTTCCCAAATAAAAGCTGCTCAGCCTTTCTGACTCAGCTTTCTTACATGATTTAAAACTTTGACAAAAAATTTAAAAAAACTCTTTAAAACCAAGAAAGATTTTCTTTTTCTTGACTTAATTATTATGATTTTGTATTGTTTTCAAAGAGGAAAAGTAAGGATGGAAATGTCACGATTAAGAGCACTGTTAAGACTCACATGTATGATGCTATAGTATTGCGCTATAAAACACTGATTTTCCTCTGTGTCTCCCAGTTTTCATTCATTGTCAATAAAATTTCCTGCCTGGACGTTGCCAGTGCATCACCTCAGCGTGTGATCTTTCTTATTGTCCTTTCAACAAATCGTCTGATTTTACATCTTGCACACAAGACAACAAGATTACGCTGAAAACTCAAGCAGGAAATTAGATAACACTATACAACCCCAACAAAAGTGGGATAAGCGAAAATCGCAGGCAGTCAGCATTGAATTGTTCAGTAATCTGATTTTTTCACAACGTCTTACCATTTTCAGAATCACTACTGACAAATATTATCTAACAGTGACTTATGAGAGGAACTTCAATTGCCACCTTTATCGAGCTAAGTTATGAGGATGTTTAACAACCTCTACTCCCACTTCAGAGGAATCTGCAAAAAAGCTTACAGTACAGAGAGGTGGCTAGATGGAGATCAGTGATACTCTTTGGTTGGCAAACCTAAATACAAAGAAAAGCTGAATTTCTGGAGAATCAAATGAATAATCAATCACATACTATAATTAGGAAAAATAATATGTAAGTGTAAATAAATAAATGAAATAAATAATAATTGCAACCATTTTAAGTTCATCATATTGGTTCTCTTAGGTTCAGATTCATAAAGGCTGATACATACTCCAAGAGACAGTTTGTCTTACTCCCACCTTGAATGACGTCATTTTGATTTCTCAGCCCTGTCTTTGTGGGTCTCCCTGTGTTTTCCCGACACAACTTCTGGGCAGAACTTTTTTCTCAAGGGGTGTCCAAGTACTGTACTGCGATTAGACAAGATTTAGACAGATGTGTTTAGGTTGGAGAAATGGAAATGTCTCACATCTCTGGAACTGCAGTCGCGCAGTTCAACTCTGGTGGTTTAAGCGGTCGAACATGCTAATTCGGCACACTTGTAGCGTTTACTCTATGAATTATCCTAGCGGGGCACTCCCACCCCTGTAGCATTGCACGTCCCTGGTGTTCACAGTTGTGGTGGATTTTAATCTTTATCAAAACGGAAAAGCAAACAACTCAGTAAAGAGAGAAAGATGCATCATTGTTTTTGCAAATTTACAGCATGGAGCGTTTTAATGTCTCTGCCCCAACGTGGTCAGGAAACAGAGCAGCGAGAAAGAAAACACACCACACATTTATGAAGCCTGGGTTAACATAGGAAGTGGGAGTAGTCTTATGTCACATATATGAGTGCACACAGCTGTTACGATCCAGTTCATATCTAACTCAACTCTTCTCTGTGTCCTTGGAAAACACAGTAATTCACTCTATAACCATGTGAGCTTCTTTCACATGGGAAGTTGCAGCTGCCCCTAAACAAGATATGATCAGTTACATACATCAATCAAATTTTCCCCAACAGTCTTTATAAATAGTGGCAGAGCACACCATGAGCATTTATGTGTCTGCCAGCTCTGCGAGTGCTCTGTGCTTGGCACCCTGCCCCCCTCCCCCGCCTGCCTGCCCACTCTTCAGTGACGTGGGGCTGACTTCTGCAGCTCAGCAGCTTGTGCAGTATGTATAGAAAGAGCCAATTCAAAGAAAAAGTGTTTTTCTTTGCACCACGACTACAAGAAAAAAAAATGCTCGCATGGAATATGTAGCAAGCTCAAAAAAGTTAAATAAAAAAATATATATCTTAGGAGCTGGACTGTAAATAGTGCTGCCGTTAAGTTTAAATGTCTATATCTACATGTTGAAGCTATAGTTGACTAATTTGACACAGTTTACTGAGATTATAATGTGTGGTTTATTGGCGTGCTGAAATGCATATGGCAAGAGAGTGGCTCTGGATATCTGCCTAAACTGTCATTCCTTGTTGAGATTTCAACAGTGGACTTTGCAAGCTGGATGTGTTCCTTATTATTAAGTATTTTTTTACATGTTCTCTAAGCCCCATTCACTTTCTCTGCTAGGTTACTCAGCTGTATTGTGAAGTCTTAAGTCTTCCAATTTAGTGTAAACATCACATCTAAACGTAAGAGAATTTCTAAAAGCCATAAAGTCTCACTACTGTACTTGATTTACAGTGTCTTACAAAAGTATTTATGCTTCTTTAACATCTTAACGGTTGTGTCACGCTACAACCACAAGTTTTAAATAATTTCAGTAAGATTGACCAACACAAAGTTGTACATCATTGTGAAGTGGAAGAAAAATGAGAAGGAAACCTGAAAAGTTTGGTGTGCATTTTTAGCCAGCAACCCCCCCCCCCCCTTAAGTTACTCAGTTAGAAAAAAAAAAACCTGTGTGTAATTTCATCTCAAGATAAATTAAGCTGTTATGTGAAGGCCTCTGATGTTTTCTACAGAACATTAGTAAATAAACAGCATAATGAAGGCCAAGCTACACAGCAGACAGGTAAGTTTTGAAAAGCAAAATTAACAGCCAGGTAATGTTATAAAACATCACAGACATCTATCTAAAAAGTGTTCAGTCCATGGTATGAAAGTGAAAAGCACATCACACAACTAGGATCTGAGACATGGCCATCCAGCCCATCTGACAAAGAAATAGCCATTACACAAAGAATGCAAAGAGGAATGAGCAGAAATGTCTTTAGATGTTCAAAATCGGAGAAATATACCCCAGAATACTTGACTCAGAGGAGCTCAATATTATAGTACACTTTTTCAGATTTTCATTTGTAAAAAACAATGACATTTTTTATTATTACTTCCACTTCCAGAATTATGTGTTATATTTTGTGTTGATCATAAAATCACATATATTGAAGTTAGTGGTTATACCTTAAAAAATATGTATGGTGTAAGGGGCATGAATACAGAAAACTAATTGTATAACTTAAGAATTTGTTTATTTGAAGAGCTTTAGACAGAAATTAATAATGTATATTTTTTTTCATTCTCACGATTTAATATGTATACCTACTAGATTTTTTAAAATTAAAAACATTTCACGTAATAGCACTTTGAAATCAGTTTTCATAGTGTATCCACTTTTGTTGATACATTTCTGTCAAACAGTTTACCTGGTAAGGACAATAAGGTTTACAATTTTAATTAAATTAGACAAACAAGGCTGCAAAAAAATCTGAAAAGTCTTGTTTATTGTGAGGAAGAGCACTCTTATGAAGCTACTGTGCACACAGACCATTCATGTCTCCTTTATCAGGTGTCTGCACAACAAGGTCAGAGGACATTTTCCATTCTGAGGCTCCATATTTTATTAATCATACAGCTAAGCAAATGGCAGAGGATGAGTGGCAGCGTGAGAGAACGAGGGGAAATTTTACTATGAAGGTGAGACAGAAAGAGGCATAAAGGACAAGGGGGACTGAAGCTCCCACAGAGCAGGACATTGTTTATGCGACAGAAACAAAACAGTAGAGATGAAGAAAACAAAAAAGCGCATACAATGAAAGAATATCACATTACTGTTTGTTGAGCAGATGTGTCTGCCCCTGGAGCTCGCTGCCATTCCTGCAGATACTAATGTGTAAGTGTGCAATTGCATATCGCCAGCCCATCATAGTTTCACGCAGCTGACCTCATGTTTTCACCTCCAGCATTAAGGACACCCAATCTGTGGCCCTTTGAAACAAGGCTTCAGTTCAGCATATCAAAAAAGGGCGCACTAGAACACTTCCTACAAACTCTTACAGAAATATGTACACAAGGAAGTAATTATATTGAAACGAAAGACTCAGACGACAATACTGAGTGGACATGTATTTCACCTGGTGTGTAAGAAATTCAGTTGTCAGGTTCACCAAGGGCAACAAAATGGCAACTACTAAGAGGTGCACCTGCAGCTCTAAGATGTGAGGGAGAAATTGTCAGTTTAATTAGCTTCTGTGCTTCAAAAATGCATTGTAGACCGTAACATTTAATAGAACAGCTGAGATCAGAGGTTTATGTTCATGACTGGATGAAAGTCAAACGTATTCATTTAAATCATTATTTTACCTGGATAGTACTACATAGTACATCATAATTCATGTTTTAAATCAATAACTGCCTGTGCAACATTGAACTTTTTATGGATTTCCTCTCATTCACTCAGAGTCCAAATTATATGTGAAGACTTAAATATACATCATATGCAATAAATTACAACATTATAGAAAAGTTTATTTTACTAACTGAATTCTCTTGTTGAAACACAGTATATAGATTCATTACTCATAGACTGATGTTTTCAAGCCTTTGTTTCTGTTAATTATGAGGATTTTCTGCTTACAGCTAATGATAACACAACTAGAATATTACATCAGACCTATAAAAAAATGTAATACAGAAATGTGGGTATAAGAAAAAGTATGTTTAATACCTACTTAAAGGTTGTTATATTAAAAAAGTACTTTGAATCCAACAAACAAGCTTTAGGCCTTGTAGAAACGTAGCTGGGTCTTTATAAAAACAGACATCTCCCCTACATCGCTTTTAAAAATAATACCGTACACACAGGGTCGTTTTTAGAAAAGTTTTCATCCACACAAACCTGTGAAAATTCACTGCTGACTACTGTTTTAAACATGTCAGGGAGCATAGGGGGCAGTGTACCCACAGCTAAAACCTCGGTTAGCCAGTCACAATCCTTCAAAATAAAAGCAATGTTAAACAGCATCGTGCCTGTTTAAAACAGCTGACCTCCAAGCACTTTTTCTCCTTTGCACCTCAACATATTGGTGCAGCTGGGCTTGTAAAAACAAATAAAGAAAAACCTTCTGAACTAAAAGTAATGCTTCTAATGTTCCATTTATGCTTTTACTTTAAAGTTGCGATGCCGAGATGAAAACAGGAAATGCTGAGCAGTGCCAGGTAAGGGCAAATAACTGAGCAGAGATGGCATAGGTTAGTGAATTTGTCTAGTTTAACATTGATTAGACACATATTGTAAAAAGCCAATCACAACACCAATGTAAAAATCAGCACCTCTATGACAGCATTATTTTTTTACTCCACTATGGCTGAGTCTATAACAATGACTGCACGTATGTGACATCAGCGCCATGATGCGCCGGACCCTAAATCTCTGTCTTGTTATGTACACACGTAGGCTCAATAACTGAGTTTTTAGAAATGTCCACTTTGGCTGGAGTTTTCAGAATCACTAGTTTTTAGGGATGAAAAACACCGTTTACGTGTGGATGAAACGCATAACCTCATAAAAATGTATCCGTTTTCCTTGATATCGGGCTACATGTGAAACAGGCCTTAGTGGAATGCATATTCTCACTTATTGAATATGACTGTATGCATAAACCAACACTATTATTTGGTTTAACATCCCTTAAACATTAAGACACCTTTTTTATTCATCATCAAGCTTTTGGCAAAATCTCATTTAAATATGTTAACTTTCTAGCACCAAACCAGTTTAGAAGCCTAACTCTCAAAATTTTAATTTACTTCAGATTCAGGCTTAATGTTTTCCTGCTTTATTGTTTCAAAAAAAGTTGGATGTGTGTTTAGCAACATTGCCACTTTAGAATACTCCACATTTACAAGTTTCAACTATCTAGCTGTCGTTCCTTCTTCATTATTCAAAGAACCTTAAGCACCATAACCACCAGTATAGTCAGCGGTTCTGGTGTAAAGCCCCTAAGGATAAAGCTATTACTACCACACTTGAGACTTAGATCAGTGTTCTTCTGTCTGCAAACACCATCTTGGCTCCAAAAATATATTTCCTTATATTGTGGCCAAATAGCTGAATTTTCTCTTGTTCAACCATAAAGGATTTCACCTGAAGGCATTTGGCATAAACATGTGTTCAGGTATGAATTTAGGTGAGGCTTGAAAATGTCAGTTTTGGACAAGGGGACCCCATACTTGCTGGACACCCTTCTAGTCCATGGTAATATAACACTGAAATCTCTGTAGACAGTGACACTGGTGCTACAGCAATTTCAAGTTTGTTTCTTATATATGAGTGTGATTTATTTTTAGACCAAAGAGCAGAGGTATTCTTTAAGATCAAAGTCAGTACAATTGTTTTGCATAATGATCTTCAATGATCTTCTTTTTCCATCACAAGTAAATTGGTAATTCTCTGTCTTAGATGTTTACTGACCTTCAGATTGTTATATTGGAATGACCACTGAACAACAAATAGTTTTTATGCTCAAAAAGAGATACTGTGAGGTACAGTCAATTATTAAAAAATAATAAAATTAGGCCTTGGTCTTATCATATTAAAAGGCATTCTGTATCTTCTTAAAATATTTAGGTCAAATGGACAAACAGTATTTAGGACCCTACATATAATTTTGACCCAGCGTGGACCCTCTAAAATAGATAAGTTAATATGACTGTTGTGCTTCCAATGAATTTAGGTAAGCTTCTCAACAACTGTATCTTTGAGCTTAACATGCCTAACAGTTGTTTGTAACCATGCAGTATCTTACAAACTCACATTAAGCTGCACAGAAAGGTACTGTGCTATTCTCAGACTATTTTGCTTGTGAGCATCACAAGTGTATTCTCCCTACAGCAGGTCTGGACCCTTGCAACAGGAGCAGCTTAAAAAAAAAACTGCGCTCAACAAAGACAAGAGGCTCTGTGTGCCTGGAGGCTTGGTGAACTAAACAGACCTGAGTAGAGACTCTGTAGATGCCTCTGCTCACTAGGTTTCAGTATAAATTCATATGGATATAAGGTTTTTAACCAGGGAAATACAAAAACAATTATTGCAAAAAATTATGTTCTTTCATAACATGTCAAATAAAAGCAATGAAGAGTTGCCCTTTTACTCAACAGAGGAATTAGGACAAAAAATTAAATAAGTAAATAACAAAAGGTAAACCTTCCTGGAGTTAATTTTAAAATTGCCTGTCATGAAATTTTTGCTGGTCAATGCATTGCTTTGAGTTGCACTCAGTTAAATATTTCCCACTATATCCATAAATATTACTTACAATGGACTTTCTAATATCACCAGATGATCTTAAAAAGCTGTGTTTATCTCTTGTTTTCCAGACCCACTGGTATGGATGAGATATCAGCTGATCAGAAATGTGAACTGTTCACAAACATTGTTGGTTGTTTGAAACAGTATTTGTAAATCAAGTTAGAGATATAGCACAATCTGCAAGGATACTGGGAAATATAGTAGTACATATCTGGCTAACCGAGAATACATTTTAAAACCGGTGTTGGAAAGGACAAAGCAGGCTAACATATAGCTCCAAAAGCCCCGACTTCAGCTCTAATGAATATGCGTGGACAATATTTAATAACCGGGTCTTTGCCCAGACACTGACCAGGAACTTTATCCTTTCCAGCATGCCATGGTACATTTAACCAAATATTATTGGGGGGTCTTTGTATATGCTTAAACCTGCATGTATCATTTTGATGCTGTGTGGGGAAGAGAAAACCCTTGATAGATCCAAACTTGGGAATCAAAGTCAAAATGGATAAAAAAATTTAAATAAATAATTTCATCCTGGAAAAAAAGAGTGGTTTGAATACATTATTAAAAGCTAAAATTATGCTAACATTCAGGCCTACGATCCATTTAATAATGAAAATAAGAGTTGACACTATACAAAAT
Source organism: Fundulus heteroclitus (assembly GCF_011125445.2). Taxonomy (NCBI): domain Eukaryota; kingdom Metazoa; phylum Chordata; class Actinopteri; order Cyprinodontiformes; family Fundulidae; genus Fundulus; species Fundulus heteroclitus. The sequence goes on from NC_046366.1 coordinate 14,397,383, forward strand.
TAAAGCTAGGTGATTCGACAGAGGTGACATAAACACACAGATACACACACACACTTTTTTTGTTTCATTGTTTGTTTAGTAGAATTTTTTTAGGAATCAAGTTGTCATATTACTCCTTGAGGAACACAGACAATAATACTAAAAATCTGGGCAGCCACAGTCGTCAGTCTTTAAACAAAGTCAAAGCTCCGTTCATCTGGTTTAGCACCAATAAAGTCTCTTTACACGGTTATAAAATGCTTCATAAAAACTCAAAGAACCAGAAAACGCAGGAAACAGTTACTGTCTGTTCTGAAGAGTTCCTGCAGTTTAAACCAGATCTGGGCTATGGAGCTTTTCATAGGGTTATTGAATTACATTCCTGAAAACTACGCCTTAAAACGCTACTTAGCTTCATTACCATAATTGTGCAGCAATCCGTTTAACTGTTTATTTAGTTAATAAAACTAAAACAGTGACTACTCCATACATTCTGGGTGTTTTGCCCTTTATTGGATCTTAAGAGTCCTTTCACATCCATTCAAATTGTTAAAGGCTTAAAAAAGTTCAATTTAAATCTTTAAATGCCAGAGCATTTCCATTCTCAAACCCCCTACTTTCACTCTCATACCTCTACGCCACTGCATAAATGTATCATTACAGTATTATTATGGCTACAGTATCTACTAGCTTCCATTAACAGGGACTTAGGTACTGTGGGCTGTGGCTTACATAGACCCATTATATTATTAAGTCATTATAAACCCGGACACAGAGAAAATTATGCCCTTAATGGGAGCTACATTGGGAACTACTTAAGTTTATACCCCTGTCCTACCTATTTTTGTGCCTATTTTCCTCTCTTCCTATGGATCTGAGCGTCTACGGTGTTAAGTTACGTACCAGGCTATCAAGCTACTTTGCCCTGAACAGACGATAGTTCAATATCAAACATTTACTTCAAATAAGGATGTGTTGACAGCTGCCAACTTACCCCAGAGTTAGGATATGCCGTCCAGCCCAGTTCTGCCGTGGCTACCCGAGTGTCCATCAAAGTTTCTGCAGCAAAGACAAGAAAATAGAGAGAAACACAGTAGTTAGCCTCCAAAAACCTATTTTTAGTACCCCTCGACAGAGATGACTTGCATTCAAGGCCCAGTGATCACTTGACACTATCATCTATGAGCAGAAAGGAGACGAAACCCCCACAGTGATTCATCCATCTCTGCCTCAGTTCTGTTAAGACAAGAAACATGGAAACAAATCCTGGGCACTTTGCTGGGAGGGATGCCTGAGAGCTTCTGTCATGCTGTTAAATGCTCAGCTTTGTATTGTGTTCTCTCTGTGAGAATGACTACAATATGCACATCCTGCCTTTGTTTGCATCAACTGAATGCATGTTTTTGCATGATATGCAGTCACTTCTGGGCAAGTGGGTAGAAATTTTAGGACCGTTGTGATATTGGGTGCAGAAATGCTGCATAGTTTTGCATGCTGTTAAGCTAGAGAAAAAAAATCTCTTCAAAAAAGGGAGAAAAGCTATTAACATCACTGTAGTGGGAAAATCTCTGATATGGAGTAGGTCAGAGATTCATGACGCTTATGACTGAGACTAATGAAAGCATATAGATTTCCTTGAGCTTTGATGACACTGAAAAATATGTTTTACTGTACTTGATTTGACATTTGCACAAAATCTGGAATAGAATACAAAAGAATTCTACAGCTTAAATCTCAAAGAGAAACATCTGTTGCGCAAAGATTAAGGCATAGAAGAATAAACATAGAGAAAACACTGTCCTCTAAGAATGGGAAAATCACAAAGGTAAGATCTTCTTGCTGTCATCCTGCTGTAATTGTCAGTGAAACTTCACTGATAAATCAGTCTGGCAGCTCACTGAAGAAGTTAGTCAGCTCAGTTTTGATGAGTATGTGCCTTTGCCATACACTGACATCATGAAGCTCAGTAATGTGCTCTAGGAAAGGGTAAGAAAATGTGACAGCTGGCACAAAGAAACTGATCTTATCTGTTTTTTCTCAGTCTGATTTATAGATAACAAAGAGATGTGTTAGAATTTGACTGGGAAACTTTTACATAATGTGCATCCCTGCCATAAATAATAAATTTTAGTGAGGGTGAAAGAACATTTCAAATATTAAATGCTGCATGCCAGAACATGTCCTTGATGGTGCTTGTTTCCAACAGACGGATAACAGATAAAACTAATTTGCTGAAGGAGGAATGGTATGCCTGGGTGATGGTCTGTAGCAGATAAGCAGGGTAGTTCGGGAATTTTCAGAGGAACTGTTTTCGTTTCGAACGCTTTCCACTCTCCCAGCAATGGTTGGGTAATGAAAGCAAAGTAACTCGTTTACAGAAAATAAACCAGTCTCGTGACATACAAAGAAACAGATCCTCCCTCTTAAAATTTAAGGAGTGGGGATCACAACATATCAGAAACTGAAAAATGCTACCTTTAATGAATCGGTTAATGCATCACACATAAGGGCCAAATTTGTTGCTGCACTAAGAAGACTCAGATAGATATTTCATGCATCCATATCTTTCAAAATTAAGTCAGAGAAAGCACAAATGTTGTTAGAAGCCATTTAAAATGCAATTGTATTTCTACAGAGACATTTTGCCTGTTCATTCAGGCTGCTTTAACAGACAGCCAGACTTAAAGGTAAAGTGGACGATTTTTCTGGAAATGTTGCAAAGGAACGGCTAAGCAACTTTTTGAATAACTGTGTGTGCTCAAGACCAGCCTATCTGCTCTTCCACTCCTCAGGGGGATCGCATGAAAGCATCTCCAAAATCCACTGTAGTCTTATTTCTTTCTTCTGAGGATTTCCTCTTCTTCTCATAAACTTGTAAGACAGTTTGCTTCTCGCGACTCTCAGCCATTTTCAAAATATAGTGAGAGAGCAGTGGAGCTACAATAAATGGCTAAAACCGAAGCTCACTGGATGCATAAGCACTAGACGTGCACATGCACAGCAAAAGGAAACCAACGAGGAAGATGAATGCACATTGGTGTTAGATGAGCGGGACACAAAGATTGGCATGCGGGACAGCCAATAGATAAGATGATACCCCCGGAACTAGAAGCCGAAAGCCGATCATCCACTATACCTTTATCAGCGCATTCACACCGACTTCGCACTGTGTCCACTCCATCATCGGTTGCAAATTGTGCCGTGGGGCAATTCACAATAGGTGCAATTAAAACATGGTCATGCATCCGTCAACAGCAGAGGCAACTAGACTCGCGAGATCATATTCTTCTAAAAAGGATTTGGGGGCTCATACAAAATGTCGGGGTTTTCCACTTACAAAATTACGTAACTTCTCACAGTCCATGTTGTGAATTAACTCCTGAGACTTGCTCGCTTATGTGACCTCGTGTCACCAGTTTAGACGCAATCTTCACGTTGTGTTGGGATTGTGTGTCTCTTATTTTGAAAAGTACAAGGCAAGGCAACAGTGCTATCAACACCCACATACTGCTGTTCTTCTGCTGTTTATAATAATGGCCACTCATGGCAAGAAGGCTATAAAAGAGAGAAATATTTTAAACACTGTTTTATTTTAGTTCCTAAAGAGAAATCCATATAGTCACAAATTTGTGTTGGAAGAGCTTTATTATAGGAGATTGGAAATCAGCCACAAATATATGATCACTAATAAAACCTATCCTGTTCATGTAACAAAGTTGTGTTAGTGTCATTGTTAGGAAATCCTTTCATTAATTTCCCTCGTCTTACAGGAAGGTTCTGTCCATAGACATTAACCAGTTAGCTAAGATAGCTCAGATACACACTGATACACACATGTATAAGACACAGCCAAATACATACAGACTTTACCTGCAGCAGCCAACACAGTGAGCAATTTTCTGCAAAACCTTCAGGGACAGTCTTGTTCACACTCAGCTTCCGTCTGAGTATTTCAATTTCCTTAAGATCAGCCTTTCCCTGTCTAGTTTCCACAGTCAGCCAGCTCCAGCCTGCCTGCTCTTAAGACTAGCTGTCAGCTGGGGAGATAGGACCATGAAACAGCTCCCTGTGTAGAAAGCATTGTGGGGACGGCCAGCTCTTTCTCAGGGGAAATCACAGAACCTTTAGTCTAACCACACCGGTACTTGGTAGGCCATTTTCCATTTCCTTTAAAACACTGAAAAAGAGGGGGGATAAAGTATAAGACAATGTGGGTCAGGGACAAAAAAAGGTCAGAGGCCTCATGGGAGGGCAAGACGAACACCATCATCTGACCTAATGTCCACCATTAGCAGAATATCAAAGTAGCACATGAGTAAATGGAGTGTACTAAGTGGTGATTAGCAGCAAGGTGGGGCAGTCATGCCACAGCTTCAACACCTGTCCAGACGCACAGGGGATTCTACAAATGTCCCATGTGTCTGTGTTGCTTTTCATTCATTTACTAACCATTATTTGGCTACCTTGATGTGAGGAACAACAAAATCTATCTTTTCTAAACTGAAAAAAAATTATAAATATTTATTATTTTACATTTTACATAAATATTTCTCATTTCAGTTTTTAGTTCAACACTGTTTTTAGTTTTACTTAATTACATTTGATAGAAAAATACAACTCTAAAAATGATAAACAGAGTTCAGTTTTACTATTCTTTGCCCTTTATAGACGAAACTATCTAAATAGTGGATTTGTTTAACACATATGCGTAACCATTTTGAAAACCAAGAAGTCCTGTTGAAACCTATGTCTTACATTCAATCATAGAAATACACATAATTGTGTGGCCTATTTAAGTTTTTATTAAAATAAAAACTTGGTGATACCAATGTTAGCAGATCAAGATTTTTTTTAAATATGTACAACATGTAAAATGTGTATGGTGTACAATATGATGTTTCTCTTGACATTAAGTATGTATAAAAGGAGCAGAGGCAATGCCACGCAATGTTTGTGAAAGACCAGTCACTGCAAAATAGAGTCATGTTTGCTTTGCAATAGGACCCACATGCAGAAAGTCACAAAACTTACAACTTGGTGCAAGGAGAACAGGACATGGAACATGAATGTGAAACAGGTAATAAAAAAAGGAACAAAAGATGTGGCAACAAAATAATCCTTCAGTGAGGTGAGAAGGAAGATGACAAAGAAACCAGATGCGCTAATCGCAGAAAATGAGTAGCAGCTGAGGAAGAGAGAAAAGCAGAGAGCTGAGGGGAGGAGAGTAATTACACATGAGTAGAGCAGAACACAAGGAAATAAACTTTAAACTTAAGTGCAAAGGACTAAACTAATAAGGAACACTCTACATGGAAAAAAAACCCCGAAGGGAGTAAACAATAAAAAACTGGTAAGAACACAAACACAAACGAAAACCAGAACCTAATTCTTAATGATCATAGCAATAGGATTTTGTTGTTTAAAAACAAAGACAATTAATTAGAGTTGACTTTTTAAACAGTTTTTAGCATCTTATACTGCCATTAGAGATATTAGCACTACTAAAACAGTATGCTCCATTAACATCCCATTGAGAATGTAGACGTCCGGATGATTTACAGAGTTTACTGATCTAACAAGTTCCAAGAGAAACTTGTTAGATGCTTGTTTGGTGTCAGGGTTCTCTGTGTTGGCTGCTCTAACTCTACTCCTCAGGTGTGTCTAGTTGGCTGAGGAGGCGTGGTCCACACCTGCAGCTCGTTGCAGGCGGCTTCCTCTGGCTTCTTAAGCAGAGCACTGGCAGATGGAAGACGCCGGAGCCTTAACCAGTCGTGGTACGACGTGGCCTCTGTCCCAACTCTCGGAAACCAGCTTGTGAGTTTTTTTGTTACTCTTCTTTTTTGAGTAATTTTTTGTACCTCTCTGTTGCTCCAGATTTTGGTGCTTGGATGCACTCACCTGTCTTGACGTCCCGTCCGAAGAAACAGACCAGCAGACCTGTCTGCTCAGATTTTGCTCTGGCGCTCCCCTCATACTTCCTGGAAGTTACCCAGCGAGGCCTGAGATCCCCTTTCCCGGGTTCTGTTGGTTCTGTGCTCACTCTGGTCAATCCATCTGTCAACCGCTGCCGATGATGTCGCCTCGGATTCCTCGCCAGCTACATCTGCCGCCCTCAGCCACTAGCCACCTACCTCCATCTGAGTAGTCACATAGAGTTCTTCTGACGCTACTTCTTCCCGGTTAGGTCCGCCCAACCTAATGGTAAGCAGCGCAACTCCTAGCAAGTTTCCTGGCTCTTATTTCAGAAGAACTCACTTGCTCTTTCTTACAGACTCTCCAGCCGTGACGTTCTGACCCAGCCGAGTCACCTGTAGTTCCATCCATAGACCTGCCTGTTTTCCTTTAATAAAAATCTTAAAACTGTGCATTGCCTCCCGTTCGTATCTGCATGTGGGCTCGTCATCTGAAAACCATGACAGAAGAAGGCTCCGGCCACCAGAGTCCAGCGGATACGTTCGGGCGGCAGATAGCCGCACAGCAGGAACAAATGCAGTCGCTAGGTTTTGCTGTCAATTCTACTCAGGAACAGCTTCAGAGATTAGCCGCTCAGGTTAGCCTACTTGTGGACACAGTCACTTCCGCGAAGACGTCACCTGTCACTCAGGATCACGTTACCCCCGCCTTCCGACGCTCCGAGCATGGAGAATCAGGTTTGGACTCCACCACTTGAGGGCGCGTCACCTTGTCCGGAGAAATTCTCCGGTGACGGTGGAAGTTGCGGTGGTTTTCTTTTCCAGTGCAAACTGGTGTTTAACCGTTCTCCCCAGACTTTCGCCTCTGATGAGGTAAGGATATCTTATGTCTTACGTCTACTAACGGGTAGGGCTCTTAGGTGGGCCGAGGCTCGATTCCCTGATTGTCAGTCGTTTGGGATTACTTTTCAGGACTTCATTGCTGAATTTAAGACAATTTTTTCACCTGAGTTGGATTCGGCACAACAGTCTCGTCATCTCCTCACTTTGAAACAGCGCGGTCGACGCGTATCTGATTTTTCCGTGGAGTTTCGTACGTTTGCTGCTGCTGCGGGTTGGCAGCCAAGACCGTTAAAGGCAGCTTTCTTTCAGGCTCTAGACGAGTCGTTAAAGGATGAGTTAGCTCGGGTTGAGGAACCTGAGGATTTTGAGGAGTTTGTAGCACTTGCTATCCGTTTGGATTCCCGATTACGCAGCCGAACCCGTTTTAGATCCAACCTTGCCTTGCAATCATCCACCTCCACCTCTTCTACATTTACCAAGAAGGAACCCCGTTGTTTTACACCTCCTCCTGAACCCATGCAGTTGGGGCAGGTTGGTCTTTCCAATAAGGAACGTCAGCAGCGTGTCTCGGAAAACTTATGTCTTTATTGTGGAGGTGAGGGTCATTACCTCAGAGATTGTCCTGTTCGGCCAAAAGACCGAGTCCGCCGCTCTTAACGGGGGGATCGGTGGACAGGTTGGGATCTATTCCCCGGGAGGCTGTTAAGGCGTCATTTGGTTCTCGTTGTTGTTTACCAGTTACTTTAATATTCGACCAGGAAAGTTTTGATGTTTCAGCTCTAGTAGATTCAGGCTCTGATTTTAATCTCATAGATCAGGCGGTTGTGGACCAGCTTCGAGTACCTGTCGATCTTTTACCCGAGCCACTCCAGGTCTCATCATTAGATGGGCAGAGATTGACTCTTATTACCCATCGCACCCGACCATTGGTAGTGATAGTTTCCGGTAACCATCGGGAACATCTTTCCTTCTTTGTCTTCCCGGTAAAGCGTTCACCTGTGGTTTTTGGAATAGCCTGGTTAAGGGTCCACAATCCGCAGTTTAATTGAGCTGAGTCCCGACTGGAGTCATGGTCACCTCCTTGTCATTCCCGCTGCTTGCAGTCCGCTCGGCCCGTAGCCGTCTCCTCTACTTCCTTGACAGATTGCGGAGACATGATTGACCTCTCTCGCGTTCCAGAGGATTACCACGACTTACAGCAGGTATTTAGTAAAACTCAGGCTTGTTCTTTGCCCCCACATCGCCCATACGACTGTGCGATTGACTTGTTACCTGGGGCCCCTCTACCGGTGAGTCGGCTCTATAACATCTCCAGGTCAGAACGTCAATCGCTTGAGAAATACATCAGTGAGTCTTTGGCTACGGGGTTAATTCGTCCTTCTTCCTCCCCATTAGGGGCTGGTTTCTTTTTTGTGGGCAAGAAGGACGGGACCCTTCGACCCTGTATAGATTATCGAGGGCTTAACCAGATAACCGTCAAGAATAAGTACCCGCTTCCTCTATTATCATCAGCCCTCGAGCCAGTCCAGAATGGCAAGATTTTTACTAAGCTTGATCTGCGCAACGCTTATCATTTGGTTCGGGTGAGACAGGGGGATGAGTGGAAGACGGCTTTTAAGACTCCGTTAGGTCACTTTGAGTACCTAGTCATGCCCTTCGGCTTGTGTAATGCCCCGGCAGTTTTTCAGGCATTGGTAAACGACGTCCTGCGGGATTTTTTGAATGTTTTTGTTTTTGTCTATTTAGATGACATCCTGATTTACTCTCGTGACCTAGAACAACACAAGCAACATGTGCGACTTGTTCTCCAGCGATTACTAGAAAATCGCCTGTTTGTAAAAGCCGAGAAGTGTGAGTTCCACCAGACTTCAGTTTCGTTCCTCGGTCTTGTTTTGGAAGGCGGTCAAGTGAGGTCAGACCCAGAAAAGATAAAAGCAGTAACGGAGTGGCCAGTTCCTGAGTCACGTAAACAGCTTCAACGTTTTCTTGGGTTCGCTAATTTCTATAGGCGTTTTATCAGGAACTACAGCCAGATAGCTTCCCCGTTACATGCTCTTACCTCCACCAAGGTCCCTTTTAGCTGGAGTCCTGAAGCCGATGAGGCATTTAATCGACTTAAGTCCCGTTTTTCCCAGGCTCCCATACTCGTTCACCCTGATCCTGCGAAACAATTCACCCTTGAAATAGACGCTTCAAACACAGGTGTGGGAGCGGTCCTATCCCAACAGTCTGAGATAGATAAAAAGTTACACCCTTGTGCATTCTTCTCCCGTCGCTTGTCCCCTGCCGAGCAGAACTATGATGTAGGCGATCGTGAACTGTTAGCCATTAAGTTAGCCTTGGAGGAGTGGTGGCACTGGCTAGAGGGATCCGAGCAGCCCATCATAATATGGACAGATCACAAGAACCTCTCCTATCTGCAGACAGCCCGTAGACTCAACTCAAGGCAAGCCCGTTGGTCATTATTTTTTTCTCGTTTCAACCTCACCATAACCTACAGACCAGGCTCCAGAAACATTAAACCAGATGCTCTGTCTCGTCAATTTGCCCCATTTGAACAAGAGAAGGAGCCGGAACTTATTCTTCCCCCCACATGCACTGTTGGAGGTCTGCATTGGGATCTGGAGGACAGGATTAACCAGGCCCAACTATTAGATCCGGATCCTGGTACGGGTCCACCGGGACTAAAGTATGTTCCCCAATCTGTTCGTCCGGAGGTTTTACGTTGGTGTCACGATGCTAAGTTTTCCGCCCATCCGGGCATTTATAGAACCCAGTCTCAGGTGTCCCGGCGATTCTGGTGGCCATCGTGGACCAAGGACGTCAGAGACTATGTTTTAGCTTGTCCTGTCTGCGCCCAGAATAAGTCTTCTAACCAGCCACCTTCTGGGTTGTTGAATCCTCTTCCTATCCCCAAACGTCCATGGTCCCACATTGCCATTGATTTCGTTACTGGACTCCCTGTTTCCCAAGGCATGTCAACGATTTTGACTGTTGTTGACCGTTTTTCGAAGTCTTGTCATCTCATTCCCATCCGTAAGCTACCTAACGCCCTCCAGACTGCCCAACTCCTCATTAAACATGTTTTCAAGCTCCATGGTATCCCTGTTGACATTCTCTCTGACCGGGGTCCCCAGTTTATTTCTCAGGTCTGGCGGCACTTTTGCTCCGCTCTGGGTGCCCGTTACACGCTCACCTCCGGATACCATCCTCAAACCAACGGCCAAACAGAACGAATGAATCAACAATTAGAGACCACTCTCCGTTGCCTCACGTCATCTTCACCTACCGACTGGAACAAGTTTTTGCCTTGGGTAGAGTATGCCCTGAACTCTCACATCACCACAGCCACGGGACGTTCACCTTTTGAAGTTGCCTTAGGATATCAACCTCCACTCCTACCCACAGACGAACTCAGGATTCCCTTCACCTCCATCAACGACTATATTGCTCGCTGCCAGAAGATATGGAAAGAGACGGTTACAGCACTCACTCGCACCGCAGAGCGGAGTAAGAGGTTTGCTGACCAGCACCGCAGACCAGCTCCCCATTATCGCCCCGGTCAGAGGGTTTGGTTATCATCCAGAGATGTATTGACTAACCCATCCGCCAAGAAGCTTGCTCCCCGGTTTACTGGTCCCTATGGTTATCAACCCGACCACCGTCCGCTTACGTCTTCCCCCTCACTCTCGTGTTCATCCCACTTTTCATGTATCCCAGATTAAGCCCGTTTTGGACAATGAGGGGGGGGTAGTGTCAGGGTTCTCTGTGTTGGCTGCTCTAACTCTACTCCTCAGGTGTGTCTAGTTGGCTGAGGAGGCGTGGTCCACACCTGCAGCTCGTTGCAGGCGGCTTCCTCTGGCTTCTTAAGCAGAGCACTGGCAGATGGAAGACGCCGGAGCCTTAACCAGTCGTGGTACGACGTGGCCTCTGTCCCAACTCTCGGAAACCAGCTTGTGAGTTTTTTTGTTACTCTTCTTTTTTGAGTAATTTTTTGCACCTCTCTGTTGCTCCAGATTTTGGTGCTTGGATGCACTCACCTGTCTTGACGTCCCGTCCGAAGAAACAGACCAGCAGACCTGTCTGCTCAGATTTTGCTCTGGCGCTCCCCTCATACTTCCTGGAAGTTACCCAGCGAGGCCTGAGATCCCCTTTCCCGGGTTCTGTTGGTTCTGTGCTCACTCTGGTCAATCCATCTGTCAACCGCTGCCGATGATGTCGCCTCGGATTCCTCGCCAGCTACATCTGCCGCCCTCAGCCACTAGCCACCTACCTCCATCTGAGTAGTCACATAGAGTTCTTCTGACGCTACTTCTTCCCGGTTAGGTCCGCCCAACCTAATGGTAAGCAGCGCAACTCCTAGCAAGTTTCCTGGCTCTTATTTCAGAAGAACTCACTTGCTCTTTCTTACAGACTCTCCAGCCGTGACGTTCTGACCCAGCCGAGTCACCTGTAGTTCCGTCCATAGACCTGCCTGTTTTCCTTTAATAAAAATCTTAAAACTGTGCATTGCCTCCCGTTCGTATCTGCATGTGGGCTCGTCATCTGAAAACCATGACATTTGGTGCTTGTGGTTTTTGGAGGTGGGTTTAGAAGGTTATGATTTTTACAACTTAGGACAGAAATTCTTACAGACTGAGGTTTCTAACAACAGCATCTCCTCTAAACATAAGAAAGCAGATGTAAAACAAACAAAACATGACTCCAATAGTAACAACGGATCCAAATTTAGTCATTAAAGAATTTACACAAATGTTCTGTTTAAACTCAATAACTTTTAAATTACTAGTTTAAAGGTAATTTGGTGGAAAAGGTGAGACAAAACATATGCAGTACCTCATGTTTCAGGGTGTTTTTCTCCTTTAATTATATACTGCCATGTCATGTCAATCTGTACTTTAACACAGCCAAGTTTAATTTCCGTTCACACTGTGGGAAAACTACCCACATTAAAAGCCTAATGCTGACTATGTAAATACGCCTCATAAATTTACTGGAAAGCAACAGCTTGTAGGTGTCAGTGCAGAAGACTCACTGTAGCTACATCATAGAATATTATTTACTCTACAGCACAACGGATGTGGGAGGTTCTATAGTAAAAAGGCTCTTTCAAAATGATACACTGAATCATACTAGTCAAAACTCAGAAGTCACAAGAAGCAGAGCCACAGCCAAGAATGAGGCTGGGACCTAGAGAGCACTGCTCCTTCTCATTAGCAGCAAGTGATAGATCAATACAAAATGGTGGGCTGTTTCCACAGATAGAGGGTGGGTGAGGTGGGGGGTTGGGGTTTGGGGGTTTGGGTGGGTGGGTGGGTGGGGGGTTGGATAGAGGAAGAGAAATGAAAGTAAGGGAGAGACTGCATTAAACATTGATGGGGCCCTACGTTACAGATCGATAAAGGAACAGCCTTCTTCGCGCAATTACACGTCAGCAAGCGGTTGCATGATACATCTTGTGTACATGTATTATTATAAATTATAAGCTCTAACCCAAATAATGTTTCTAGAGTTCAGATAGAGAATAACAGATACAACAGATTATCCAACTCCTTAATTTTTATTAAGTTACAATGAATAAGCCTAATTATTAAGAATACCTCAAAATAGCTCCATGTCTGTATATTTCCCTCCTTTGTAACCATGTCTGTATGACTGCATGCTTGCTGGTCGATTTAACATGTGCAGAAGCCTCTCTTCGTAGCCTTCCCGGCACCTTCATCAATACACCAGACGATTCTCGGTGGATTTCCATCCCCATTCCATCTTTTCCATTCATCTATCTTTTAACCTTTTTCCTCTACGTCGTGCTGCCCAAGGTTTCTAGTACATTTTGTAATTCAATGAGACAATCATGTCCAGATGCTGGAGGGTGAACGGGCAGGAAAAGGCATTCTCTTTGTTATTGTAGCAAATGAAAGATCTGAGGCCCTAAGATAACTTCATTTAGGTAAGGCTTATCTCTTGACGTGAATAGAATCAGGATGTTAGGACAGAAAAAAAAAATGACAGAACCCCCCAAAAGGATGACAGGCAGAAAGAAAGAAAGACGAAGATGAAATACCACAGGAGAAATCAGCAGGACTGAAATGAGCACTTAACAATGATGAAACCCCATGGTAGCCTGCTGAGCTTGGAATCTTAATATGGGGCGGCTGACAAACAAACAAGAGAGAAGTGCTGCATCTTTCAAACTAATCAGTGGTCCACTCAAGGGATTTATGAATATAAAAGCAATTCTTTTGACAGACTGGAGTATTTTCGGAACAAAGCATGCAGATATTTCCCCTGAAGATAAACTATATGTGCTATCAGCCACACCTCTATATGAAAGAGTGTGATTTTAAGCCTTGCAACCCGTTGTATCTAAGACTCTTATTTTGAAGTAAGCAAGGAAGCAGTTCTTGAGTTGTCCTGTTGTGTTGACAGACATGACTAAAAAGAGGCTAGCAAACAACAATTCCCAAAATAATAAACCAACCACTTGGAGGATTTATGAATATAAAGCAATGTTTTCAACAGATACTAGATATTATCTGATTATAGTATGAATACATTTCAAGCAGCTTGAAGCACCCAATAGTCAATAAAGGGTTTCTATTAGATTACCTAAAAGGATAATGGTCACTTCCCACATGTTTATAAAGGTTGAGCTAATTTAAAAACGCAGGGTAATAAAGTATCACACTATTACTTGTAAAAGTGAAGTCATCAAATTTCTTTCTATTTATGAAAACACCAGAAATAGCGGCTATTTCTGGTTAATTAGGGCTATATTATATAATATAACCCTAATTAATAATATATTATATAACATTATATTAAGCATAAAAAACACAATATATGCTTATTTTTGGCCAAGTCTATTTCCATATAGACTTATACGATGGTTACAGATTCCTGTTTGTGACCAATAAAAAAGGGAAATCATTGTAAAAATATTGTTAATATCTCATCCTGCCAAGTTCTTGTGAACCCAACATTCTGGAAGGTTTTGCCTCGTGAACTGGATGTGGTACCACTACTAAAAACTATAACCATTTTCATAGCTCAAGACTGCTTGATGGTAACATGAATTAAGAAGAGACAATATCTGATGTCTACCACGTCCAATACAGAGGACAGTCCTCACAAACATGGATGTGAGACGTTTGTACTTTGCACCACATTAAAGCTTTTCCAGTCACATTGAATACTTTTGGTTGCTTTAATAGAATAGACAGAACTTTCAACAGGAGCATGTCAAAACAAATGTGTTATTTCAGTGTCTCCCTAAAGACACACATGACAATGTGTCTGATTTGAAAATTGGACAAAAAAAATAATCTGCCATCCTCTGAGACATTAGCTCAAAGTGATGTCGCATGAGTCCTGCTTTGCCGAGACACAGAAAGGATTTAAATGAGCTGCTTGCAAATCACAGATCGCACAAACAGATGCATTAACGGAGTTCAGGGTTTGCCGTTGGCTGAGTGACAATAACATTTCCGGCACAAAAGTAGATGTGGTCAGTGTGAGACATAAAAGGAAGTCATGGGAAGATAGGCAGGAGTAAAGCTAGACAAAAAAATTAGATCACCGGCAGATGTCAGAGAGATTGCCGTGGAAGGACAAATAATGTACATACGGTATCAGCAGAACCTGATGAAATTATCCTATAATCACAGCAAGGTGACATTCTCTTTTGGCCTCACACATCTGGGCCTCCACACCGCATGCAATTTAAGTTTCAACCTTGCAGCCAGAAGCTTGTTTCCTTGATTATCAGTTTGAAATTGACTTGTCGTAGAATGGAAGGAGAAGGTACAAGATTTATCCCAGTAAAATTTCATAAATATAAAGTTTGTGGTCAATTAGATTTCAGAGTACTAGCATCTAACCAAGACATCACTTCTGTACTCTAATGACTTTGCCTACATCCCTCTATCTTTTACCATCTTTTCTTGGTGTTCCTGATACTTCGTTTGCGCCTCTTCTCATGCCTCGGTCAGAGGAGAGAGGTTAGGAACATTATTTGCATTCATTAACATTACATTAGCAGACAGAGTGATCTTTGGAAACCAGGCTGCAGGAGAGTGTCATCTTTAATTCATCATAACCCCACCGCCCACTCACTCACCCCGCTTTCTCTTTACCTTCTTTCTCTTCCTTCGTTCTCATCAATCCATCTTCCCTCTGCAACACTCTTTTTTTCCCCCTCATCCCAGGGCATCCCTTCTTCAGTCTTCATTTATCATTAACTTTCATCTCCTGCTCTTTATTCATTGTGGCTTTGCCTTCTCTTTTATGATTATTTTTGATGTTGTGTCTTGTTAATGACAGGATATGAGTGGTGTTTCTTTTTTCACTCTAATTAAGTACTTGTAAATAGAAATGATCCAATCACGCCTTTCCTATCTGATACAAATTTTTGGTTGTCTTTAAAGTTTGATCTGCTGATTCTGATTTCTGTTTCTAAGGAACAAAGCACAAACGAGGAAAAAAAATGATTTCCCCTTCTTTGTTATGGGTAGTGGTTTTGAATCCAACAGAAAAATCATAAAATGACCCCCATTTATGTATTAAAGTATTTATTCCTAACTTTGATCCAATTTTTTTTATTAAACTGAAAAAGTACAACAAATTTACTTGCTGCTGGTTGAGACAATTATAGACCAAAAATGGTGATTCTAAGTTTTTATGAGGGGAAAATAAACGATCTTTTTCAGAATTAGACCTGCTAATCAGAGCTTACCCATGGAAAATTGTCAACAATGATCTCTACTTGCGAGAATACATTGATCTTAAGTAAAGACCAAAAACAGGAACTATAATTGTGCTTAATTTCCTGACTTGATTATTAAGTGATGCCAAAAGAAGATTTGTGGCTGTTTGATAGTTGTTTCCTTTCAATAAGCAAAAAGATAGAACTGCACTAAAGATTTCCTCTGTAAAACTAAACCATTGAACCATTGAATTTATCTGAACTTTTCCGTGATTTATCCTACTCCTCTATTTACACATAAGTAGGTACTTTTAATCAGTACCTACTTATGTAGGTACTGATTAAAAGTACCTACTTATATTAATCAGTGGAGCACTGACTCCAATAAATAGCACATGAATTATGTATACAAATTTATTTAAAAAATATATATATATCCAGGAAAGTTGCATAAGGTGAAGCTAATGAATATGTTCTGAATGTAAAACTTTTTATGAAAAATAATGAGCTATTAAAAACAAAAGATCTCTCATTTCTCAAAATTTCTGACAGCCAAAAACTGATCTATAAGAATCAAGAATCGTTATTGTCATAATGTAAACATAATGAAATTCTGGCGAGGCACCAGCTCAGAATTCACACTTAACACACAGACACAAATAAAAGGCATGATTTTCAAATTGAATGCACCGACAATACTTCATGAGAAGCTAAAAGTGTGTAAGTAAGAAGCTTAATAAGTAAGCAGCACTATCCTCAAACAATCATCACAAGACTCATTACCGCTCTTATTACCTTAGCCCGTCTGTCTGCTTAAAAGAAAATTTAGCAATTTGCTGTTCCATAACAAGGTAATTACAACTCTTATCAGGCTTTTCACTCACAAAACAGGTAAGGCAGACTTGTCCCCGACAGTTCACAGACAGTTGAACCAGATTTTTGGCTGACTTCCCAATTTCTCAAACACACCCACTCTTTGTCACTTATTTTATTGCACCTCCTGGTTTCTATTTGTTTCCTGTTTTGTCTTTTGTTTTTGCTTTTCTTCTTCTGCGCACTATCTGAAACATAGCTCTCTTTATATTCTGAGTGTTTGGCGCCATCCTCTAACTGGGAGTGGGAGGTGTCTATCGGCAAGAATAGCCAGTCTGCTTACAAAAACCCGGCCTCCACATGGACATCCGCAGAGGCCCCCTAAGGGACTATAACGGGTGGTTACAGATTATGAAATTTACATCACACAGCTTTTCAGTTATGCACAGAGTAGAGCGGACTTGGCGCTATGAATAAGGTATTCAACTGTAAGAGCTAAGCCATTAAGATTTTAGTAGCGATGAGCAGATAAGAGTTTTGTAACCAATTTCCAAACACTTTTTATTTTAAAAACAAATATTCCGATTGCAGTGGGTAGCACTGTTGCCTTGCAGCAAGAAGGTCCTGGGTTCGAGACCTACCCTGGGTCTTTCTGCATGGAGTTTGCATGTTCTCCCTGTGCATTTGTGGGTTCTTTCCGGGTACTCCCGCTTCCTCCCACACTCCAAAAACATGACTGGTAGTTAATTGGCCTCTCTAAATTCTCCTTAGGTGTGAGTGTGTGTGAAAATGGTTGTTTGTCCTGTTTGTCTCTGTGTTGCCCTGGCGACCTGTCCAGGGTGTACCCCGCCAGCACCCCTCGTGACCCCAGCAGGGATAAGCGCGTTAGAAAATGGCTGGATAGATATTCTGATTTTGTCCACACAGTGTAAGATACGATACAAGACCAGGTTTCAAATAATTTTGTCTAGCCCTCTTGTTTGGGCATTATAGGAGTGGAGACAATGTTCCACTGTGTATGATAGAACAGTTGCTATGAAACAGCATTAAATAATTCTGAAACAAGACAGAAAAAATTACGGAGTTAAAGTTTAATATGTTCAATGATGTTTAATTAAGAATTGCCATAGTTAGTGTGGCTAGCATAAAAAACAAAGATTTCCAAACAGCTGTAAACATTTCCAAATCCAACACAATCTTTAATAGACAAAGGAAAAAAACGAAAAGGTTAGATGAGAACAGTAGTTCTCAAACTTTTGCGTTGTGCCCGCCTTTAAAGAAGAACAAATCTTCTGCCCCCCATCCCAACATAAGTTCACTGAATCTCTCAATGCAGTAAGCTGTTGATCTGAGAATTACCCAGAATCCCTTTCACATTTTTCAGTCAAAGATATCTTATAATTATAATGGTTTCTAACAACTGACATTTTTCATCATTGCCACTTTTTATAAGCAATATATTAATAACTGCATAAAAACATTTTAGTCTGACACCTATCTGCAGTAAAAAGGATGAAATTGAAATATTCACTGCCTGCAGACACGCCCTTTTCTCTCTCTGGATAGATGGAACATGTAATTTTTTGCTAACAATGAACCTCCTAATCAATAAAATACAGAGACTTAAAATAGACTACCTTAAAATATGGTGAAAATAACATCAAGTCACTAATATCAAAGACAAAATACAGGAACATTAAGTTTTATATTTTTCATAGCTTATCAATATTATTTGTCCAAAGAGATTCATAGTTACATAACATCAGTGCAGCAAAGTAGTTGCTACACTGGTTCTCCGAGAATCCCTTGCTACTCATACTTTTTACTGCAGGTGCAGACCAATAGTAGATAGTGCTGCTGTCCCTTTAGCAAAATGTATCTATGATATATCCCCACGGACCTTTGTAACTGTGCTACACCTCCGCTGTATTTTCTGAGCAAAAAAAAGGCAAGGCTATTCTCATGCTACCTCCCTGCCATGTCTAAAGGGGGCGTGGCCCACAGTTTGAGAACCACTGGATTAGAGCAACATTTCAGCACCCCCTTCAACCTTAGTATTAACTGCTAAAACACTCTCTTTTTTCCTTTGTCTTCATGCATGAAAACTGCAGACATGTCTTAACATGCAAGGGAAAAAAAGTTTATTTTATATAGCAACATGTTTTTCTGGGCTTCCTCTGACTTTATATTTAAACGCATCACAGATATTGAAAACAGTGACCTCTGACAGTAACAACCGCCACACTAGAGGTTTTAATGTGAACTGGTAGCAGTTTGGTATAATCCATAAACTGATTTGAAAAAGATTCGGTTTTTCAAAGTAGTGAGAGCTGGTCAAGTTAAAAAATTGGGCAATTACAGTCACCAGACAATTTCTCAGACCATCTCTACTTTCAGGTATAGAAATTTCTGCGAATATGCTCTTGTGCTTTGGAAAATGACAATTGAAAATATGTATTTGGATCAAACTCTCTGTGTTGGAAAAAGAAAGTTAAATGAACATGTAATTCACCCTTTTCCCCTTGGGAGAATGGATTTAAACAAAACTTTAGTTCACCAGTTCATATGAAAAGTAGACTCAATGAGTAGTCCATAAAGCTTCTCACTACAGGACGGTGAGACTGCCAATTTTAGCAATAAAAGTAGCAATAAAAATAAAAATGGGCTAACGTTTTATCCAGAGACGGTAAATGCATATTTGTTTTTGAAGCAGAAAGTGAAGTGCTGAGTGAGTAAAATTATGTGAATCCACCTAGCTATGCTGTCCTTCAGACTAATTAAGAGTGAATGGCCATTAACAAGGTCTTGCATGTGTAGTAATATGCAAATGCAATAAATAAAGGTAATCTCAAAACACTCAGTAAGCATATTAATGTCTTTGGAGCCTGCATGGCTGCACTTTAGAGCAACACAGAGTTAGAAGATAAATTCAGAAGAGTCCGCCCTTTACTGTCACGCAGCTGAACCAAGATAACCATCGTGTAATATGCGGGTCCAATATGGAAGACAGACCGAAATTAAAAGATAAAGAAAACGAGACAGAGGGTTGCAAGACACGAATGTGATAGAATGAGAGGAAGAAAGAGGCTGAGTGTAGTTAAAATAAAGATAGGGAATCAGAGACAGTGTTATGGGGATAGCATCATGCAGAAGCTTCAAGTGTTATCTTATCCTAGTGGATCTAACCTAAGGGAAACAAATGAACTCACTCAATTTATCAGAAATCCCCCAGTTCTTCTCCTGGCACTTGCATTTATAAGACTGTCCTGTTATTTGGTGGTAGCTGTAATATTATTTTACATTGAGCACAACAGTGTGGGAGTAGTTGTTAACACTGTAAGACATCCCTGAGTCTCAATCTTAGCAAGGACCTCTCAATATAGAACTTTATTCTTGTGAATATATTCTTGTCTCTGGGTACTCAATTTGCATCCCACCCTCCAAAAGCACACATTGTAGTTTAATTGGCCACTCTAAAATTGCTTTTAGCTGTGGAGGTGTAACTGTCTTTGTCTTGGCCTGTCAGTTTTTGGCAACCTTTTCAAGGGGTTTACTTTCACGTACTGACTCCTCCAAGGGGCAAGCATTAGATAATGAAGGCACAACCATCTCCTTAACACTGACCTCCTAAGACCAGATGTAAGGAAACTGACAGCTGACAGAAAGTTATCCAAACATGTACCACTGGAACATGTATTTTTGTTCAGAAAACCCATGACAGAACAGTTTGGCTTTAGCAAACATCACTCCCACTTGTACCCTGTCCAAACCAGGCCCAGAACATCTGATAATGTTTTATCAGAGAAAAAACTGACAACTCCATAGGACTTAAACAGCAATTCTTAAAGTCTGCACTTTAATCCCCAAAAGAGTAGCTTAATACTTTTCTTCAGTATTTCCTGAAGTTTCTCACCAAGAACTGGGCAACATATGAGCCAAAAAAAAAATAAATAAGGCTGTATTCAGGGGAGAGAGGCAGAAACCAGGTAGCTATATCCAATCTCATTAAATGCTGTTGTTAACCGTGTTTGGATGCACCAGAAAATTGAGCTGTGCCTTCTGAGTAATCCCCCTCTTTTAGCTTCAAGAAAAACAGACAGGAGTGCACAGTAAAGACTTAGCGAGAACTCGAACCTTGAGGCTTTATCACCATGCATCCCCTCCATCTCATTTGTGACTGTAAAAGAACGACCTTCAGCCACCTTGAACCCGTTGGAGCAGAATTTCAATAAAAGTCAAATTATCGCCCAGACCCACGGGGCTTGGGTAAAGCACTAAGCCTGAATTGACTGCAGATATAAGACAATTTAACAGTCATATGGAGGTGTAAGTGACTCAATCACATGCCATGCTTCTGTTTCTCCCCAAGAGGGTTTTCTTAGCGGTATGAGGCAGTTACTGTACCCTGTTGGGAGAAAAGACCACCGGGACGGATCACTGATTGTTTTTCGACTGTGTTGTGTGTGTGGGTGTGTGTGTGTGTGCGGGCGCACGTGCACATCGGCTCGCGATTGCAAAAGTGCTACTCAATTTGGCAAGGTTTTCCCTATTCCCAAGTTGTGTAGTCTCTTCAACAGTGGGAGTGCTGGCTAAATCCGTAAGAATGAGAGAAGATGCACAGTGAGCTCAGTCCATCTTAATGGCTGATGACGTTCCCTTTGGGGATCTTATTATTGCACCTCTACCATACACTTCCGAGAAGAAGACACACACACACACACACATGACGTGCTGTCCAAACAGCCACAGCCCTGGAAATGGTCACCACAAACATTTCCAGGTTGAAACCACCTCTCTTTCCTTTGGTATTTATTAAGATAAAAACAGAACCTCCTCCAATGCCTCCAAGCAAACAATGCTTTTTATTAAAAGCAATCTACTTTCTCACCGCTTATGCTCACATCCCTGTGGAAGTCTATATATTTTGGGTGATCTGCTTTTGTTTTTCCTCCAGGGCTTTGCCGGAGCCTGTCAGGGAACACGAGATGGAAAACAGTCCGCAGGCTACAAGAAAAAAACTTTGGGCAGGGGATCCTAACCATTCGGGAATGGTCGAACAGTGTGATGCTATTCTCTGAAAGAATCTATAAAACTAGGGAGGAAGAGAATGAGGGAGGAAAAGACGGGTACTTTTTGCTTTAGGGAGTACAAGTGGGAGACCTTTTTGGAAATCTCTCATTCCACAGGAGATAACAAAAAATTTCCTTTGGCCACTTGTCTTTCTAGTTAAGGATGAGTGAGAGAGAAAATAAAGATGTTTATACTTTCAGCAAAAAAAATTACATTTAATTAATTTAGTTTTAATTTATCTATTTCTGATCATTTTCATGTTCACCTCCGACATAGTTTTATAATTGTGAGATAGTTTTATAATTTTTAAACTGAGATTCTTTTACTAGGTTAAGCTAAGAGCTTATTTGAGACGGGCTAAGATCAAAGTGAGCCTCAACTATCTTAAATTCAAATCTGATCAAAAAAAAAAATAATCACATGGGGTTGATGCCAAGACTTTATCAGTAACCTTTACACAGTTTTTACTAGAGGGGTCACAGTACACAAAAATCACAGTTTGATAGGTACTTTAAAAAAGGTTTTAAAATCATGGTCGGGTACACTTATAAGTTTACTATTATCAAGAGAAACTAATAAAAAGTGACCAATATAGAACTCACTGGACATTTGATTTGTTTGTTTAAGGATAAGTGGGTGTAGACAGTGACTGGATGGATGGATGGATGGATGGATGGATGGATGGATGGATGGATGGATGGATGGATGGATCTTTTACAGTTGCGCTATAGAACACTGCATTGTGCACTTGGTTGATTGATTGATTGATTGATTAATTGATTGATTGATTGATTGATTGATTAATAATGGGAAATTAAAGTTGAAGGCAAAACATCATTAATGATCTTCCTGTGTGAAGACTGTACTGAGGAACACAAATGTTAAAAATCCCCAATCAGAAAAAAAAATATGAGATAACAGTCTTAGTGATGCTATTTAGTGATTTTACACTTCTGTCCTTTTCTATTTGGTAGTTACGCTGAATGGAAATGGTTTAAATATCCCATTCTCAAAAATGTGTTTTATATATGAAATCATTAGTTTCACAACACCTCCTACCTCCATTTCCAGTGTAAATAATCATTGGATTCTGTGAAAATAAATGTCCACTGGATATGTAACAATGACTTAAAGGTTCAGAAAATAGCTCTGGCTCAAACAGCTTTGATGTTTTAAGAATTGGAGTTTTTTAAAAATATTAAATATCCCATTCATTTTGACCCATTTCCATCTATACTTTAGGATCACCCACTGGCGTCAAATAATCTAGATGTATGGATTTGTTTTGAAGACCCTTAGTTAACCAGAAAATTTAAGTCTTTCATATTTATTTGTTGTAAGATGACTCTCACTGCTATAAGCCATAACTCAGCAAAACACTTGGCTCATCTGAAAGGGCAAATGTCATTTTCATACACACAAAGTTCGATCGGTTTTGGCACAGGGAGACTGTGTGTAATTTTGCTCGTGTTGCACAAACACACACACACACACACAAATGCACATGTTAAATTTGATCTCATATCATCTGGCATCCAGAATGCCTTGGTGCTTGAGCTTTGGCCCACAACAGAGCGGAAATGTCACAGCTGTCCAGTTGCACAATTGGCGAATGCAAACATCAGCCATGATGGCTCTTTGAGCTCCTGCTGTGTTGTTACTAACTGTCATCTTTTACACAACATCCATTAACACCTCAAATATTTCTTTTTTCATCCTAAATCCTGTCATTTTGGATCCCTCAATCTGTCTGCTGATTGCTACTGTAATGGAGAGAGCATGAGATGATCAAAGGGTGAGCCTCTTGATGCAGTAAGACAGCCTGTGGTTACGCTCTCAGTTGAAGTTCTTCCTTTCAGAAGAAAGAAAAGAGCTTCCAGACAACTCTTTACTCCACATCGGCCAGATGAAGCTATTTGCTGTTAAGATGTGAGCTGTGCTCCAGGAGTCAAAGTGTGACGCTTGCTACAACAGTTGCAGCTTAAGAACTGAAGCGCCTTGTTAAAAATGCAGTGCCAAGAAACCCATTTAAAAACTGTTCTCTTTTTTTTCACACGTACAAAGCAGCGGAAGAAAACACTTGCATACTGCTCACTTTGCACATTCAGAAACAGACATTGTCTCTTTCTTCACACAACTGTAAATGCTGCTCCAGCCTAATGCATTATTTGTCCAGTCTTGTTTCACTGGATTAGAAAGTGTGAGGGTCTGTTCTGAAGAGGTGTGGTTGTGCCATTTTTTTAAAGAAAAACACACAATTCTTTCAGGGTCACTTTGGTGGTAGTAGACATGAGCTGTTATTAGGTTTTTACATTACGATAATCTTGGGTGAAATGCCATTTTTACAGTATTATGGTATTTTCACAGGAAACTAAAACAAAAAATGTAACAAGATCTAATTTGTATTAAAACAGCAAAGTTATTCTCATTGCTGCCACAATTATATAACATATTGACTATTGTGCTTAAAAGTGCTATATATGATATTAACTTATTTATATTTTGATTTAAATACATAAACAAATTTACAATATACGCCCACTAAATTTGGTACAGGGTTTTAGCTGCTTTTTGCACGGAACATTGCTGTTTAGAGCCATGTGAATTTTATTTGTACAGCCTAAAGTAATACTATGAGTTTTATGGGAAATTAAACAAACAGAATTGAAATAAACGCTGTAAAGACAGGAAATAGAATCCTTCAATGTAAACTTTATTTAAATTCATAGTATAACACAACTTTAGTAGTTTTATATTAACATAATGATCTTCCCCTTCCTCACTTCTTCTTGAGTCTAGTCTGTAGCCTGCTGCTTATTATACATTGCTTACCAATTATAGCATTAAAACATTGTTACTTTAAAAAAGGTGATTTGTGCTAATCATTTGGTTTACTAGTTGTTGTAGCTGTTTTTTCAAAAACAGCTAAAGTTGCCTTTCTTAAGATGTTATGTTGCTGGTGGTTTGTATTCATTTGTAGCTTGACAAGTAGAACGGCAGAAAGAGATGGGGAACACGTGCAATAGATGGCAAATCAAGCCCAGGATAACTGTATATATTGTGGCTAATCTGAATTCAGGCACACCTGAATTTCTCTTGTAAGCAGAAAGTTTGCATAGTTACAGCTGCAGAAGGGGTAATAATTCATTTTAATGTGTTCTATCTGTACTTTAATATTTTTGGAGTTCCTTGATGAGAATACCAGGGACACTTTACAAGATGGAATTCCAACAGGGAAAGTCAAAGGTCATCAATCAGCCCTAATTATTTATTAGCACTTATTTTCATCTGTATCTCTTTAAACCAATGGTAGACAAGGTGCTGTGATTTATCTATTTGAGAACATATTTCTTTAGCGTTTGAGCACATAAAATGACCGGAAATCCATTGTTTGCGCCTTCTATTGATGGTAGTAGATAGCCTCACAACAAATAGCAAATCCCACTGGTTTTCCAACTTGCAACAAGAACCTGCTCCCTTCAGATGTGACGTCCGTTACAGACAGAGACAACCTTATCCATCTCGACATTTTTTTTTTCTGGCGTCTCATTTAAAAGAAATGAAAATGTAGGAATTGCTTGACAGAAAATGTAGTGCTGTTGAATCTGTAACTTTTAAAAAACATTGGAAAACCTTAATACCAATGACTGACCTATGTCTGGGTGTTGATGGATCTATTTACTGTATTTGTGGGATTTAATACATATGCAACCAACCAAGTACAAATTACATATATTTTTGGCATATCCTGATATTTGTGGCAGATCCTTAAAGTAGAATGATATTGATTATAGTCATCACTGTAATTATCCTATACTGAATTAGAAGAAGCAAGAACGGGGCAGACACACATAAAAAGCATCTAAAGGTTTTATTACAAATACTTAGGAGAGCAGAAAGATGTTTTGTTTGTGTGAAAATTAAAACTTAGCCCAAGAGGAGGATCTCCATTTTTAAGAGTTTTTACACCCACAAATGTAAAGAGATTTGTCAACTGCTGTGTATGTAATGACTGTGAGTCATATCTTTCAGTGGGGAAAATCCTCAAAAGCGACAGAAAAAAACAGCATCCATACAAATGAGATCATGAATTATTCCCAGCAAACCAGCTTAAGCTTCTTAGTCAATTGTAAACACAACCTGGTTCAAAAGGGAGGCTTCCCATGGCTAAATCAACAAATAATACCTGGGGTTCCTATCTTAAAAAAAGAATGTAATACACAAATAACCAAAAGTTACAAACCACACCACTTCATAAATATAGCTTCTATAACAAGACAAACTACGGCAGAATCCTATTAGTAGGGTTAGGCGATATGGCTAAAAAATAAAATCGGACATGTTATACCAAAACAATTTCCCCTTTTTCGGAATGACACAGTGCAAAGTTTCTTGGAAGCTCAAGGTGTACATTGGCAAAAAGGGAATGGATGAAATAAAAAAATCTTGATTTTCCACAAATTTAATCTTCATAAATTGCTCATTGGAATTAATCAATACAAACAATTTATTGCCCTGCCTTAGCTGTTGATAATGTTTAATACATATTTCGTGCACTTTTATCCAATTTGTTGTTTTCAACAATTTGTTTTTATTCCATTACAAAATAAAATATTTCAAATAGTTATTTTATTTCTCATTGTAATCAAACACATAATAAAGAAAAAAAACTGCAAGGTTAACTGAGTGTTTTAGACTGTAGTATGAACAGGATGTCTGATGCTTGAGACAAAACAAAATAATTTTCACCATACAATTCTAAGACAATTTTCGTAATAGTTGTCAGTGCCTATTATAGAAAAAAACGCTTTCATTGAGGCTTTAAGGTGTGCTGAGCAAATTTGAATGCAATTGTATGAAGTGTTTATTATGCTGTCAAGTTATTAATGTAGATGGTTGCTGGAAAGACTACCAGAGTTTTTACACTCAACTCCTCTGGTTTCCCCCTTTCCCAAGGGTGTTTTTAAACTGTGTTCCCTGGCAGCTCCCTCCACATAATGAGGCTGACAGACCAAAACAAATACAGGTAAAGAACAGGGGCAGGCAAACAATAGCAAGAAAAGGCAATGGGGGAATGAATACTGCAACTTGCTACATTTGATAGATGGGTATGTTGCTAGTGCTGCAGAGGCTGCAGTTACCAGGGATGAAGCTGGAATTACACAACTGCTGTTTTCTTTTTATTATCTGTGCTATCCGACTACGTTTCCTCGTTTCTTTCTCTCTGTTTGTTTGAACACCGATTTTGTTGGTCATAAACTTTGTAAAGATCTTGGATCTCTCAAAGAAAAATAAAGTCCAGAAGTCTATTTCTTGGTTTATTTTTTTTTCTCGCCACTTTCTATCTGCCCTCTCCAAAATTCTCTCCCTAGGTGTCCTAAGACTAAATGATGAGCAGAGCCACAGTGTCTGCTGTCTCTAATGGGGACATTATGCAGGAAGATGGGAGAAGTACTCACACAAGCCCCATAAATCACACACTCCTGTAGAGAGGCTTACTGCAAGATGTCAATGTTCCACTAACCCTGCAATGCATACACATACCCAATAAATGAAAAACCTAAGACTTAACGCATTTACACATGTAGAAACAAATGTTAGCAAGTACAGAGGTAGACACACAAGTACAGATTGGTACACCCTAACAAGAGCATTAGGCGCCTTGCAAAAGTACCCTTTCTGTCAAGGTTTTCTGCATTCTCTCTCACATTAGTCTCAAATTGTATGAATTTTATTGGGATTTTACAACTTTATGTGATAGACCACCATAAAGTGATGCATATTTTAAAGTCGTGTGTGTGTGCGCGCGCGCAGGCGCGCGTGCGTGTGTGTGTGTTGGATTCAAAGAAATTCAAGAGCAGTATACAGCACTTGCCTTATTGACCACTCACAGCACTTTACATTAGAGCCATATTTATCCAGTCACACTAATTAAAACACACACATTCATTCATCGATACATAGAACAGTAGGTAACTTGGGCTTAAGTGCTTTGCCCAGGGGCACATCAACATGTGGAAGGTGAAAGCTGGTATTAAACCCACAATTTTTAATCTGAAAGAAAACTACTCTTGGTTTGTATATGTCCTCAGCCCCAAATATTCTGTAACTCCTAACTGAACGCCAATACAAGCATCTGCTTTCAGAAGGCAAGGCAAGTTTATCTGTATACCACATTTCGGCTACAGCATTAGTCAAAGTGATTTACTTGATGAAAATGTAAGAAAATAAAACACAATAAAAAGTACATTTTAGTGGAGTAATAAAGGAAAATAAGAAAATATACACTACACACTGAAATTAATGTTTCAGTTATTAGTTTAAATAGAATACTCACAGAAGAGCCTAGAGCAGAACGCTAAACAAATGGGGTTTTAAAGCTTCATTTAAAAAAGTATTTCAGCATTTTTGCAGTTCCAGAATAGTGGAAACTAAAAACTGAAAGCAGGTTCTTCATGTTTGGCTTTGATGCTGGGGATGCAGAGGAGACGTAAACCAGAATACCTGGAAGATTGGTCTGGAATATTAATATAAGGACAAATTATTATTATTATTATTGTTTTTGCTAAGCTGTTCACTGATTGATAAAATAACATAAAGCTTTTAAAGTCTGTTCTCTGTGGTATAGGGAGCTAGTGTAAGGACTTCAGAACTGGAGTAACGTGCTCTAGTTTTTTTTCGCTTGCAGCAGCTTTCTGGATCAACTGCAGCTCTCTGAATGACTTTTTTCCCAAGCCTGTGAAGAAACTGTCCAAAAATAATTACTTTGTTTTTTCACCTTTTTCAGAAAATATAGTCCAACTGTGTGTAATGTAATGGCAGTATAAATCCAACTGTTCTCTGTAGGCCTCACAGTTTGTACAGAGAATATCGGTGAATAAACAGCATCAATAAGACAAAGCAATACACTAGACTGGTCAGGGATAATGATCTGAAGACATTTCTGCACTATATCACTTAAAAATACAAAGAGTATCATCGAACTGTATAAACCTACCAAGATATGTCCACCTAAACTGTAAGTAAAGTGGCAAGGAGTGGATTAATAAGAGAGGCAGCTAAGAATCTCATGATGACCCTCGAGAAGTTGCTGAGATACACTGCTGAGGTGGGAAAATGTGTCGGCAGGAAAACCTTAGTTGTTGTGCACTTTACAACTGTATCTAAGAGTGGCAAGTCTTATTTGGAGTTTGCTACAAGCCACGTAGTGGCAAATGGAAAAGGTTGTTCTTGTCAGATCACAGTGAAATTTGGTGTATGTGGAAGACCTAATGTGAGGCAAAAAAAGTACCTAATGTAAGGAAAAACTAACACTGCCCTTTAGCCTGGGAAAATAAAATTAACATATGGTTATGGCAGCATTATGCTGTCAGGATCCTTTTTGCCTGAGCAGGGATAGGTAAGCTGGTCAAAACTGCTGTGAAAATACTTCATACTGGGGAATAGGCTCCACTCTCTGAAGAACCATGACTCTAAATATGCAGTGAGAGGGAAAGTGGAACGGTTTAGATTGAAGCACGTGGGTTAGAAAGTCAAAGAGTGGAACTAAATCCAACCTAGAATCTCTAACAAGATATAACAAATGTTGAAATTCTTTCTCTATTCAAACTCAATGAGTGTGGACTTTTTTACAAAAAAAAAAAAAAAAAAGAAAAAGAATTGGGAACATTTTTAGTTTTTAGATGTACAAAGCTAGTAGAGATGTACCCTTACTTATAATGAAAGGTTGTTTTACAAAGCGTTGACTAAAGGAGCTAAATACAAAAGCATGGCACACTTTTCACATTTATGTTTAAAAAAAAGTAGGATATTATTTTCCCTTTCACTTTATAATTATGTACCAGTTGTTGGTTCATCTCATAAAATCCCAATAAATGAATGGAGGTTAATGGTTGTAACATGACAAAGTTTGAAAACGTTCAAGGGTAATGAATGCAAGACACCGTGCTATCCAACTGTACACTACAGTTTACTGTCTCCCGGTTGACATGTAACCATGGCACACTTTTCATTTACATCTGTCCAGTGACAGCCCTTCTGCAGGACAGTTTGCCAACAGCAGAGCTTGTGTCAATTTGACTGAAGTTTGACAGAGCAGTTAAAGCGTTATTAGTTCTCCCTGACACAGCCCAGCACACACCGAGGCCTGCCAGTGGCACAGGTGAGGTAAACAAAGGCCCCATTTAGCATTTTAGCCATCAGTCAACGAGACAGGCAAAAAAAGATAAAGAAATACACACCCCCTGGGAAAAGGAAAACATTCACATGCTTCAGTCAGGTCGGTCTCACACAGAGGGCCAAATGAGGATATTTTGGCAGGTGTGTGTTCAAGCATTCCATACTATACAGAAATCTGTGGCCACATGCAAAATAAGCAATTCTATACAAACAAGGGCTGATGATAGAGAAAGGATTTTATTGTGAAATAAAGCAGGCACCACACACAGCTGACTAAGAGCTGCACCAGCACACATTCATATTCATAAACATGTTTGTCCTTCAATTTTTACTTAGTCTTTGCTGAGAAAAAATATCCTAACCGAGAACATTTACCCTTTGGAATTTATCTTACAAACTGAAACATGACTAATTGTTACTAAAGCATAACACTGACACATTTTGTGTAACAATTCTCACTGTACTGTAGGGGTGTAACGAGATCTTGTGGCATAGGATTATGCGATATTTAACATTCGTCAAAGTTGTAACATGCTAAGTTATGCTGTCTCTGTATGGATGTGACCATGTGGTAAGGTGAGCTATTGACACCTTGCATCTATGTTTGAGACTCTTATTTTGAAGGAAGAAGGGAGTCAACCGACAAAGATTGCTAATGGGGTTGACCAACAACAGTCAGAAAAGCACCGGAGAAGCCTCTGCTGCTTTTAAATTGTGTGCCATGCATTTAATGCTCTCATTCACATTAACTCAATATGTTGTATACTTTTATATTGTGAACTGGATGATTTGTTATGCCCATAACGTATTGGCATGTTTGAAATCAAGGAGGGTAAACAAAGTTGAACATTCAAAAACCATGATTCCTGCCAGTGAAGGTACAAATAATCTTCACAAGAATTAATAAGAGCCTAAAGTTTTGGTTCTTAACAAGCAGGGACCCTTGATGTGGCAACACAGAATTAGTGAACAAAGAAAGCTGTTGGACTAAAAGCTGACAACTGTCAAAGACGACCTGTTTAAATACACATTTTCCTGGTGGCCAACAAGCCTCAGCTTACACAGTCAACAGCATTATTTTCGCTTTCTTAATACGTCTAAGATCGGATGCAATTAGTCTCCAGAGGAGACAAGGGATGAGAAATACTGATGTTGATTTATAAAAATATCCCCAAACAACCAAATAAATAAATAAAAAAGTAAAAACAGATTGAGACAGGCTGACAAAGTATTTGACATGGTAGATAAAAAGTGAGACGGCATTCGTAGTGGAACCACAATATTTATCCGGTCTGCTGGTATTTGTCTTACGTCTTTTAAATGGCACGAGGCAACCTTTATCCTGTGTGATTCCTCCCTGAAGATAACGGATTGAGAAGACAAAACCTCCTCCTCAAACATAATCATCTTCCCCTTCCTCACTCCTTATCATCAACAAACGCAAGCCCATACTCGGTGGTGCACACACAGAGACACACACACCTACACCTCTGTCAACATTGCCGGAGGCGGTAGTGTTAATTTCTCTCAACCCATTCTCAGTCACACATGGCTGTGGAGGCAGTCGCCAGCAGAGCCTCACTGCTGGATTAACCTTTGCTCTCTCCACAGATCTGTTTTTCAGTGGGACCGACAGTCAGACAGAGGCCATGCTTGGCAGATAGTAACTCATTGTCAGAACACTGTCAGCACCAGTCCCTGCATTAGCGGCTTTTGAAGAAAGGGACTGTTGACGTGGGCAGGGTGCCAGGCAAGAGGGAAAACAGGCCTACTTCCCCACACAGCCCTAAACTTGACCTCTGCCCTCAGGATATGGGGAAAGGTTGGAGGATTGTGGGAGCAACAGTGTGTGTTATTGTGTGAAATATGTACATGCATCTGGGGCAGCGAAAGTAAAACTATTCTGAGCAAGTGAGTCTTTTGACTGGTGATAAATCCCATGTTAGACAAAAAATAATACTTTTCACTTTCTTCTGACTTTCCTCTCTTGACTTTCTCACTAGTGTACCGTGTCCAATCCTGTTTTCTCTACTCTCCCCTGTGGTCTGTGTTACATTTACCAGAGGAAAAGGTCATATTTCATTGTGAATGTAATGAGCATGTTCTGTAAAAATACAGCCACTGGCACTCAAGCAGTTTAAAGCAAGTCAAGCATTAAAAACTGTCAGAATCTCTAATAAAGTAAGAACATTCTATTTCCTATATATTTGGTAGCTTTCTTTTATTAGTACATGTTTCATATCAGTTTCACATTAGCCATATAATACATATACGGTTCTGAAATTATGGTCTAAATTTCACTGGTGGTATCTGAAGTGCTTTCAGTGCAACTCAAAAGACATGTCGGTAACATTAATTTCTCAGGTAAATGCAGATCAAACAAGTCTCACCTAGAGCTTACAGGCACAAACAGCGGAGGAAATTAGTTTTTCAGACACAATGATCTTTGTTTTACACAAAAGCTACTCAAAAGTAAAGGGCAGTGAAAAATAATACAAGAACCAATAACCATTTGCTGAAGCGAACAGCCATGACCCAGAAAGAGGGCTGGTGGCTTCGAATGGGGCTCCCCAGGTACTTCATAAATTTGAACTTAGACTGAGAATGACATCACATACTTTGTCACTAAGTTTACCACAGTTAGCAATACAAGAAAATAGCAAAAAATAAATAAAAAAAATTCACCACAGTAACACGCAGTGATAATAAAGATTCTTTGCATCTTTGAATTGAGCTTAATCTAATCATCATATTCTGATTGGCTTGTTTACATGACGCATTTTTATTCCGACCGGCCCTTTATTCCGATTACTTTTGTCCATGTAAAAGTAACTAGTATCTGTCTCTTCATTGTACTGGATCAACCTGTTACCTTACTACACATTTTAGACCGTAGTATACATAATGTTTTATTTATTTTTTTGGGGTATTGCCTAAAAAGTTGAGCATGAGTACCACCACATGCATATCACACAACAAAGAACCAATTATAACCGTGCTCAAATTCTGGCTGTACTAGGCAAATGCTATGTCTCCATTGGTGCCAGATGGTTGAAACTGAAACTAAACCCATCACCAGTATCCACTTTCAGATGAATTTAATCTAACCATTTGGGGCCACTCATAAAGCACTGGAATTTCATTCCCAATTGGTCACTTACTCCTTTGAAAAAAAAAAATACAAATACAATGACATGGTAACATTATGGCAAAACTAATGTACCCTGACCTGATACTGTAATCCCAGTACACACATACACAATGTACATGTGTACACTGTATCAAAAGTGGTACACACACTCACACACACACACACACACACACACACACACGTCAAATATAGAATAACGTGTAACTAAAGGTAGGGTTTTAGGAAAAAAGTATTTGACCACCATGGTAAAAGAAAAAATGGAAGCATTGTGATTTGGCTTCCATAGCCTGATTTTCAGAATGAGCGAAAACCTTCAGATTTTTGTGTTTTTTTTTTTCATTATGCAAGCACTTTATGAATGAAACCAATAAAAGTACACACACATTGTCTGACGGCTTCTTACAAGTGGGTACATGCATGCTTTAGAACACCTTATCCTAAACCAAAAGCAGGTTAAGGCTCTAAATTCATGGACATTAACTACTATTTACAGCAGGCCCCGCCAGATATTGAGTTGGCAGGAAGAGGGACGGTTTTGGCTGACAATTGGAAAGTTAGCGTGAACAAGGAATTTGGGTTTTAATGAAATGCCGATGAATGGGTCTCAAACTCTGGCAGCAATAACTCACAGTCAGAGACACCCGCCTGGAAGCGATAAGCGCTGCACATTGCTAGTTCATAGTCGGGCCACACCGCTTTCACACATTTTAAATGAACTCAAGAGATATGACAAATACTGTCTTGTTTTCAAAAAGTTAAAACTAGTTCAGTTTTGATTTTTCAATAGCAATGAAGAAATAGACTTCTTCTATAGATATCATTTCATTAGACAAGCACAAAATTAAATACATATATTTTATGCCGTGTCATTTCAGAAGGTAATGCATTGTGCTCAAGCGGGAAAAGAAAGTTTATCCACAGATAAGGTTTAGTGATACTGTGCCCCTTGACATAAAGTCACAGTGACATCTGACTGACTCAGTTGATAAAGCTCATCCAGCTAACTCTAGGAATATAAAACTAAACAGCTATCAAATTGGCAAAGACATTAAAAGTGTTAAGAGGTTTTCACTGTGCAGATTACGATGGATATGATGGAAACATATGCAGGTGTATCAGGAGTAGTTGCTACTATGTAGAGCAGAGAAGATTAACACTCATATCAAGGTCATGTTTATGGCATCTTTACTCTATTGCATGTGGCATTAATATCTGCATTAGTTTAAGAGAGTCACTGTGATAGTGCATATCTCAACTTGTGCTTAGGGCAGGATAGACCTCAAAGAAGTTGCTGTTTTATCACAGTGATAACTCCAACTAAAGAATATTCCTACCCACTTAAACCCAAATGGATTGCTCGTCTTAAATCTGAGGATAAACTCCAGGCTGGCAGTGGAAGATCACACTTAGGCGTCAAAATATATAGTTAACCGAGCTGGGTACAGCATCATCTAGTCTGTCGTAAGTAAAAGAGAAGGTCTGGAAGTTGTCATTTCATGTCCTAAAACGTAAAAGGCAAAATAGCTACATCAGTTTGTTTTACAGTAGTTGTAGCTGTTTTACCATTTACCCATATAAGATAGAAATATGACAATAAATACAATCTAAGATATATTAATTCAGATGTCAATGAAGTTGCATTTATGCATGATATATTTTAAAATCTCTAGACTATGCAAAATATTGGATGTGATTGAAAATGTATGATAATTTGCCACTGGTGTATGAATAAAAATATTGCAGTCTACTGCAAGCACCAAGTAGTCTTTCCTCTAACTTAATAAATATCCTTTTCTATTATAATCTTATTATAGAAGGAAATCAAGGTGAACCTTTAACTATGGAATTAAGATCTATCCTTTAAGCCAACATACTTTCACAGCTCTACTGCAAAAGTTCCCATATAGCCAAAATATACAAATATGCACAATCTTTGAGTCACTTAGGCAGACCGTCAGTAAATCTTATTTGCATGGAACCTTTCACTTTACATCATAAGCTCCCAATTGTCTCCTTTGACTGTCCCTTGCAGACTCACTGTGAGCCAGCTAGCGGGGCTTCTAGGGAGTCCACCTGTAGCGGTTCTATACTAAGCAAAACAACTCTGGTGTTGAAAAATCTCCATAGCGGCCTTAAGCCAGTGCTGGTTCAGAAAACAGATGATAATGGGGGTAAAAAAACAACAACAACAAAAAAAAAAAGAAACTCATGAATAATCAGGCTTCGGTAATTAAAATCCTCTTTTGGCTGCACCATGCTGTCTTTTTCCTCCCCACGTTCCTAATTTATTTTTGTATTTGCCCCGTGCAGTCTTATAAACAGATTGGTTTAAAGAACAAAGCAGACTGAAAAACAGAAGGACAGTTGATCATACCGAGGCTATCAGGCACTTCAAGTCAAACCTTGAGCCCATTTGCAGTGAAGACTTTCTGCCAGAAGCAGTGCACATCTGCTTTGCATCTGCTCATTTCAGGTGATTAGTGATATTATAAGAAGTGTTCCAAGTGCCACATTGCAATAGAATTATCTGATTTCACACTAATTTATAAGCAGCACTTGCTTTGCTTTCAAAACATGCTGAAAGTTTAAGCCCTCCGTGTGTCCCGTTAGGCATCATTTAGGTAATATAAATTAAACATGTCTGGTTTCTTCAGCATACCTCACACTGGAATCCAAAGTAGACTGTAGGATTAAAAATAAACTGTCAGACATACACCTACATAATCTTGCAGATGACCCAACGAAAACGACTGACTCAATAATCAGCCTACACAAAAAGCTGGAAATTAAATCTGAGATGCAGCCTTTAAATCAAAACATGACATTTCAAACCGTCAGCTTTGCTGTTTTTTCCCCTGCTATGTGGATTTTAGCACCGACATGTGATGGGTGTGCAAAGCATCCATCCTTTAAAGTGTTTACCTAAGTGACAAGGACAGAAAGACAAAGCAAGCGTGATTAATTCTCAACCTTTAAAATGTCAAACTAACTACAAATTGGATCAAGATTGGACAGAGTAGACCAAAGCAAGCATTATCAATATTCATACAATAAGGAATAAACAAAAAACATGTCTCTCTGAGCATTTTGGAAATAGATTATGACAACTTTATTAATGAAACTATTTACCACCACAATACAATTAGGCTGAGAGTTGTTATATGAATTCACAGGACTCCAAATTGAGGGTCACAGACAACCAATCCTGTGTAATTTGTAATTAATATTAGTGATTGATGCCATTAACTTTTGTTGTGGAAAACTACTTACACAAACATATGTACCAGAACACACACATAAGAAATACCAATTCCCCGACACGGGGAACAGTTGCAGTCACAAGCACGCAGGTTCACAATGATGGTTGAGCAGCAGCAGATAAAAGGAGGTCTTAGATTTATACTTCTAATTCATTTCAATGTGTGTATTCGGCATTTAAAAGAAAGCTTTTTTTAATTAAATTAATATCGTACCAACTGCTAACAGTTATTCAAAAATCAGAACCATCTATCACTCTTATACATTGCACCAGATGGAAGCCTGTTCTCTCCTTTGTTAACACGTTATTTTTTGGTGTGATTTTGTTTTATTTTTTGCATTTGATGTACCTAAATTGGCCAACAGACAGAGATCTGTAAAGCGCATACAAAGCTATCCAGTCCTCACTTTCTAACAATAGCTGCTCACATATCTGACTTATAGTCTTTCTCCTAATGATCCAAATCTTTAGTCTTACTTTAGATTTTAAGATTTTAGGCACAACTTCAAAGATGGAGACAATCAAGACAATGCCAAAGTCAGGTTTGACCAGTTTTGCTTTTTACTTTACCTGCAATAAAACATAGATAGTAGTGACTGAACCACGTGTATTCTATATTCCAGTTGCACACCAGAATATTTTATTGTGTTGCAAAGATATTGAAGTACAAAGCATTAACATCAAAAAAAGTTTTCTCTGATAACACCTTATTTTAATTCTGGATATAAAAACCTTTATTATCATTTTAAATATGTAGATTGCATATTGAACAAAATCAACCATTAGACCCACAAAAGCTATTAAGTAGGAACTAAAGACAATGCTGATTGATATTATAATTACCTTGTTAGTACCTTGCGCTCATGTTGCAGAACATTGCTTTTACATTACAATGAGATAGATCCGATCCCGTGGGTGTAAAGTAAATAGTCTCATTGCATCTCCAAACAGCTTGAGTGGCACTACATTACAGACAGGAGGGCAATTTAACTGATGTGCACAGTTATGTTTGTTGAGAAAAAGCTTTGACACTTGAAGGAAATTCTCATCAGAGAGGAAATTAGCATTGTGTTTTACAGGTAACTCTAAGTCTGGATCCATTTAAAGAAACAGTTAAAAATGCTGTGACTGTATCTTTTATATGCCTGTTAATCACTGATATTTTAACAATAGTTATGGAGAAAGAAATAACAAGTACCCATTCAGCGGTTAACCACTGTAATATCAGTGCTAACCCTATATTGCTGGAAGGCAGATTTCATTACACCTTGACAAAGCAATGCTGAACAATTTTTTTTTCATATTGAGCTTTTGTGCTAAGAGCTGGCCAGAAGCTGAGAGATGTTATTCATCGTATTATCCAACAACTTCTGGGACACACAGTTTTTAGTATACTGGCCTTTTGTCCTTGTGATACCATAACAGAGTGATTCTCAGAGTGGGGTGTGCCCCAAATGCCCGACTGGGGGTCCAGTGTCATGACTGGGAGCATACGATAGTTCCTGATATTTATTCATTTTTGCCAGCAGAACTATTTGTTCTGGTTTAATCCAGAATTGTTTTGCCATTGTACAATCAACAAATGCCCCTTTCCACCGTGACAAGACAAAAGTGGACATCAAAAGTGGAGTCTGCCCATATCGATCCTCATGTAGGGATGCACAAATACAGATTTTCTTACTTGCAATCAGATCCCAATACCAGAATTTGGGTATCTGCCGATACTTTTCCAATACCAGAGCTCTTTTTGCTTGAATTTTATTCTGATCAGACTTTTTACAGACATTTAACTTAACTTTATTTTAACCCCTTTTAATTTGATTTTTTTTTTTTATTCTACTTTGGTCTTTTTACCCTCTTAATTGTAACAATGTGTGATATGTAAATCCCATGTAAAGTGGATTATAAAAAACATATTAGTATTATGATTATATAATGCTACCCCATTCCAAACATAATTCAAAGAGTTGCTTTACATGATCAGCACAAGTAAAATATACTATAGTTGAAATGACTCCAGTGGTGATTTCTGCTTCCCGCAACTTAAAGGCTCATAAATATTCAAGTCTCTGGATGTCCACAAACTAGCTGAATTTTTCTCGGGACACTTAACTGTATTATGTGTGATGGCGAGATGATACACTAAGCTGCTCCAAGCTTGGAGCAGCCACGATGCGCCGCGTCAGTCACTCTCTTCACCGCAGACAGGTGGGCAGTGGCTGCCTGGTGGACACTAGATGCCGCTAAGCGCTCAACTAGCTCATTAAACTTAATATAATACATGCCCGGCTTTGTCAACAGAAAGTGTGAGAAAAATGTATTATTTGTCACAAGAAATGTAAGGAACCACTGCTTGACTATGAAGTCCTTGGATAGTCCGCGCACAGTCTGTTGTGCTGGCTAAACATCTCAGTGATCTTCAATGGGGGCTTTTTCGGATTTTTAAGTCTGTTGTATTGTAGCTCGTGGTGGAGCTGTCGCCTCTTGGTACAATGGCTTTGTAAGATTGTTCCGATCCGTAAAATATGTTGTATCAGAGCCCTATACCGATACTGGATCAGCCCCATCCCGATCCACATGGTCCAAACAGCACTGTGGTGCTAGAGTGCAAAGAGCTTTCTGACATAAGAAGTTGTTACCATAGCAAGTACAGGGCCAGGCTGTGTGCTGATCATGTTTGTACCAGTACTTGATATGTCACAATGATTGATGGTGTGTAAATGTTGTGAACCCATTGAGACAAGGTAATAAGTAGAGGAATGCAGACAACGACCTTGCGGTTGGGGTTACAATGTAGAATAAGCCAAACAATAGGGAAAAAGAGATACACTACTAAAATCAGACCTCCTATGAGCTATACTGCTCCATCTTTAGAAAAAAAGCTGAAGAGTATCCAAGGCAGAGCATTGGATTCATATCGTCCACTATCCATTTAAGTTTGTAGCTCAACTTATCTTGATTCTACTGCAATATACTTTCCTCTGCATGTTCTATTTGCCTATGTTGTGTTCATGTACAACACTTTGAATTGTCTTGTTACTGTAAAGTGCTATACAAATAAACTTGCCTTATCTTGCCTCATCTCTAGTCAATTCCATACTTTCCACTTTGTGGTAAATTTTAGAATATAATAAAATCAAATTAATGTCAGAAAATGAAAAAAATATTATTTGTGTGCTGCTGAGCCAAACAGAAAATAAAAACATTTTTTTTTCTTTTTTTTTGATTGAGGTATACAAAAACATGCAATTATATGACTTTAATATCCAAACATAGCAAAACCATGATTTTTGTAAACAGTCGCACGCCTAATATAATATAATATAACATCTCTTTCCATATTGTCAATAAAAACAGAAATAGAAAAGAAATTCTTATGAATTTATTGGGTTTTATTGCAGTTAACATTATTCTTCCAAAAATATAGCACATATCGAAAACAGGATTCAACTTCATACAAGACCGCTCATCTGAATTCAGTAAAGCAGGAAATAATCCTGCATAGGGATTCCGGATACTATCTCTCTTTTTCTTTTTGTTCTTTTCCTCCTCTGCCCATTCTCCGTGTTCACATTTCGTCTGCTAATCCCTGTTTTTCATGCCAACAGGAATAGGCAGATTAGGGCTAGAAAAGTATTCAAAAAGCACTCAAACTTCTTAGCTTGAAGCTATAAATCTTATTTTTAAAGCATATAGACGCCTCGGAAAAAAAATATTTTTATGTTTCCTTGGCACTTCCAAAATTAAATGGAGAACAAAAAAAGGGAGTGGGTGGTGCTTTGATTTCCAACAGAAAATAACTGCATATGAACAATGGATAAACACTTTGTTTAATGTTTGCTGTCATTCAGCATTCAGGTTGTGGATACCACTCCTGCCCATCACGTCCTCATCACCTCTGTTCCCAGATCCAAAAGTGTCCATTGAAATCTGCACCAATCAAAACTCTCCCCTTTGGGGGATATTCTGCATTACTTCATCTATTTCAGTCCAGAATTACTCCTCCTTTAACTCATAACCCACCTGTGGGGCATAGCCACTAAGAACATTGAACATCACACCTTCAATTTCTAGCTTCAGACGCATCACCCTATCACAAACTCTTTCTCTTTCAGAACATTCTGGACAAACGCCTCCTTTAAGGAAACACAATTTCTCTTCCAATTGTAGAACAGCTTGAACCTGCTCCCGAGCCCCTAGCATTGCTACCCTCTAGCCTTGCTGCCCCTCAGCCTGGTATCCTGAACACACAATTTGTCCACCTTCCACCCTCTTAAACCATCTCCAAAAAGATTTTATTATGTTGTATTTATTCAAGCACAAAATGCTCAAACATATTAGAACAAAGACTCCCACATTTACACATAAATCAGTAAGAAGGTAATCTAGCCATCACACAAACAACAACATAATCTGTGTTTGTTTCTTTTGCTGCTAATGACAACACTTTATTATTAGTGCTAATTAAAGAGATTAATGGATTTAACTAAGGCTGCTTCAGACAGTTGCCTATCTGTGATTTGTAATATTGGTGCAACAGAATCTCAATAGTTGAGTTGGAGGAAAGCTATTACAATCCAGACCAAATGGTGGGTTTCTCTTATGTATCAAGTCAATGCAAGACGGAGCAGCATTTAATTAACATTTAGAATTGTGCCCCGAAGGCTGCCTCAAATTACTGGAGGCCTCATCCACAGCTGATTATGTTGCAATGATGAGGTTAATGATGCTGGATATTTGGTTGCTTGGCAAACAGTAAAAATGTGTGTGCTGCAGGGGTGATGTTTCACCAAGTAACCTGAAATTTAGATTTAAATGAACATATATATTTTTTACTTTTTATGCTACCACAAAAAAGCCATATGGTGCCCGCAGAGACTATGCAATTTTTCTATTCAGCTGGTGTTACCAAATTCAATGACAATTCTGTAGACAAGTACACAAATGTAACCTTATATTTTAGTTTTGCAATTTTTAGAATTCACATTTATACCACACAACCTATGGTGAGACTG
This sequence comes from Fundulus heteroclitus, assembly GCF_011125445.2. Taxonomy (NCBI): domain Eukaryota; kingdom Metazoa; phylum Chordata; class Actinopteri; order Cyprinodontiformes; family Fundulidae; genus Fundulus; species Fundulus heteroclitus. The sequence goes on from NC_046366.1 coordinate 14,438,307, forward strand.
TCATATTCTAAAATACCAATCCTGGTTAGTGAGTTTTTGCAATACAAAAGAGTCTGTGAGATGAAAAAATGACAAAACGTTGTTGAGCCACTTATCTGAAGCAAATTCAACCAAAGCATAGAGAACAATGGATTGTGCCCCAAGTCAAAAGCAAAGAAACACACACAAACACACATGCACTTGTGGGTAAGGCACTTTTCAGCCCACCACACTCAGGCCATATTATTCTGCTTCACCGAGCTCACTTGACTTTCTGCCAGAATAACAATAAAAGTCACAGTCCTCTCTTCCCTACTTATGTCTACACTCATGTCCTGACTTTCCTTTCCATGTTTCAAGCTTTTGCCTTTCCTTCTTTAACTCAAGCTCTTCTTTCCAATTAAATATACACACAGTGATCCAGAAACAACCGAGGGATGTGAATTGGGTCATGTTTTATTGTTAACAAATACTCCAAAGCAATCAGTAGAACAAGTCAAAAAGCAGTTGACAAGAATGTGAGATGGAATTGGTAAAAATAACAGCTGTAAAATAACAAAGACAGTCCTGCTAACACATAAAGAGACAGAGCAGAACCCTGAAATCTGAAAGCCATTAACTTTGATTCTGGCTTGGAGAAATGGGGTCTGCAATGGCCTATTTCTGTAGGCTCTACATCTCATCAGACACTCTCACTCCTGTCCTTATGTTGTGTGATTTATTTCACCTTGAAGTCCTTTTCTTTTCTTTTACATCAGTTGATTATAAGTGTGTCCATGTGCAAACCTAGCTACACAAGCCTTTCCCATCTAGGTATTCCATCATCCCAGCTGCCTCAAGCCCACAAGTCATACAGATGAGCCACAGGTGCTCCAGTCACAAAAAAAGGGAAATATATACATACATTCATCCAGAGGTAAAAGCGTGAGTGGATTCTGAAAGACTGGTAAAGACCACCATTTAAAGACTCAAGCTTTTAATGGTATTCACCATTTCAAAGTCTGGTCGTATGCCCTGTATGACAATTCAAATTCAAAATATAAATATCCCAATGATAGAAACTTAAACCTTTCTGATTTTAAGGAAATGATCCAAAGGTGTCTACTCAAGGAATAACACAGTTAAATGGAGTTAGGCCAATGGATCTAATAACTCAAGTGATACATGGAATACCAACTAAATATATGGATGAGATGCCAGTCTTATTTTCAATATGAGATGCTAATGGTTCTATTAGAAAACAAAACAATTGACACTCTCCTGAACATGATTACTTTGTCTTCAATGAGTGAGGCAGCATTGGAAGAAATGATAAAACCTGATCTGTGTTTGACATGTTTTTAATTTGAGTTTTCTCAAATGTAAGCTCCATCTAAACCTTGAACTTGTAAGTTAGATCCAATCCCGAACAAATGACTTAGGTAAGTGTTACCTTTGATAACCACTCCCATTTTAGATCTGAATAATGTATCCTTAGTAATTAGATGTGTACCCCATGCTTTAAAGGTAGCTGTAATTCAACCTGTGCCTTAGAAATCTTATCTTGATTAAGACAACTTGATAAATTAAAGACATATCTAATCTTCCTTTCTTATCTATAATTCTGAAGAAAATAATTAATAATCAAGTATGTGAGCATTTACACAGTAATGACCTGTTTGAAGAATTTTAGTTAAGCTTCAGAGCTCATTATAGCACTGAAATAGTTCTGCTGAAAGTCACTAATGATATTCTCATGGCCTCAGATAGTGGACTTTTGTCTGTACTTGTTTTGTTAAATCTCTGTGCTGCATTTGATACAGTTGATCACAATAGTATCCTAGAAAAGCTTGAACGGGCTGTAGGAATAGAAGAAAGATCCCAAGGCTAGTTTAAATCTTATTTGATTCCAGTTTATTCGTGTAAATAATAAATCCTTAATGATCGGGCTTGGTCATACATCAGAGATCTGACTGTTTCATTTGTTTCTAACAGAACACGTTCTTCACAAGCTGCAGGTGGTTTCTAGAGTTTTTAAAAGTTGAATGGGAGGCCTGGCTTTAGTTATCAGGTTCCTATCTGGTAGAACTAACTCACAGTTTTAGTCTGAGTTTGCAGCAGACTTTCATGCGCTGAACTGGGACATTTTGCCAAACTTTTTTTTTGTTATTAATATTTATGAAAGGACATTGGTGTTTGATTAAACATTAACCCAAAGAGACATTTTTATTAAACATTTTTATTTGTGGTGTTGTTTTGGATGGATTTGGGATTGAAGAGTAGAGCACAAGGCTGAACATCTGATGTTGTTTGTTTATATTAAATACAGTTGGTGCTGCACACGGATTAAGTTGCTTATTGTTGTACACCGTAAACCATTTAGAAGTAAACGGTGATCATACAGTGTGCAAACATCAAACCTGGATTGTACATTATAGGAACGCCATTAGGCCTATCCACTTCAAACACTAGGCTTAAACCATCCTTTTTAATAAGGCTTGTGGTTAGAATGGTTTGGGTTATCTTGAGCTATCTCTATACTTGTGCTGCTATATGCCTAGTGTTGGACGACATAATGACCACTTTCCCTCACTCTGCTACATCCTCCTACTACTCTCCAATGTTGCACTATTTGCTGTTATTTTAACTTTATTTTCTCACTTATTCTCTTCACAGAAGATAATGCTGGCCTGGTGTTCTCTTTAGCTGTGACAGCTTCCTGGAGCTAGGCTACTGCTGCCAACAACTCCATTTTCTACTTTTAAAGATGATACATTTGGCCGCTTGTTTCAGTGTTTAACCCTGTCTCTCTCCTAGAAATGGCTATTGGCGCAGCTTTTATTGCAACTGTATGCGCTCACTTTCATTCTACAGACTTGAAAACTGCCTCAGAGCTCATCTGCTTATTTGCATTTATCTTCCAGATGAAGTCACTAAAGGAGCTACTTCTGCCATTAGCTTTTTACTTTTATTTAACATAGAAAGTGTTGCTGGATCAGTGCTTCTGTATTTTATTTGCTGCAGATGGCCGTTCACACTGAGCTTGGTTCTGCTGCAAGTTACTTGCTGTTAAAGGCATACTATGCAACATTTTTCAGTTAATTAATGTGTTCCATACCGTTTTGGATGATTAAATGAGTCATTTCAGGTCGAACAAAGGTTTTCTCGGCCGCCCTGGTGGTCTGTAGGGGAAATACCGTACTTGCAATTGCAAGAGCCCTCGGCCCACACCCACAGGCTCAAAAGTATCGTGCAAGACCGTGAGAGTCGGTCTTGCTTTACAGCGAGAACTTTACAGCCCTGCTATTCACTATATGCACGCGCGAAAGCAACAACAAAGAACCGCGTGTTAACGTCAAATAAACATGCAAGCATATCAAGGTTTTTTTTATTATTATTATTATTATTATTTTTTTTTTTTTTTATGCTGGCGAGGCGGTAGCGTGAGTTTGGCGAGGCAGCCGCCTCGCTAAGATAGCGCTGCGGGAAACCATACTTTCACTGTGTTAGTCATTGTTTGTAATGCCGTTTTTTCGTCTTTTCATTGTGTTCGCCTGTCTGCTAAGCTCAAAACAACCGTGCCAGGCTTGACGGAGAAACCAGAACAGCTGAGCATCTTTGTGACAGTGCACTTTTACTTTCGCCCTCTGGGGGGAGCCTCGCTGGAAAATCAACCCCGGTTGCATAGTATACCTTTAAAAAGAGTTTTTCTTTCCGCTGTCGTTACATGCATGCTCGATAGGAGGGAGTGCTGGAAAGTCGACAACAAACTGTAACCAACTCTCCACCGTCACTATGCTCATCCAGGAGAAAATGCTGAAAGTCAAAGACTTGATGTAATCTGTTGGGTTTCCTTAAAAAGGTTTTAAACAGTTTGAATAATAAAATAAACGTGAATGCATCGTTTGATAACTAGGATCAATTAGAAGGCATGTTATTGCATGTAATTGACTTGGAATTTGTCTTTATGATTCAATTAATTTTTTATCTATATGATTCAATTAACTTTTTATCTATATATGTCTGAAGGCAGTTTATGCCTTCAGACAACATGTTTTGTTGAATTGAACACATTGAGTTGAACTGAAAGTAAAAAGGAGATCATTAAAAGGTGATTACAACAAACAAGATGAGTATACGTTTAAAACTATCACACAGTTTCATCCAAACACTGATTCAAAATTACTTTCTTTCTCAAAAACATTTCATTTTCATTTTCACACCTGGATACAAAAAAGAGTAAAGAGCTGCCTCCCTTACCTTTCTGTCCTACATCTACACCTCTAGCTTTATTATAACTGTTCAATGAGAATTACACCGCCTCATCTCCTCTTTGATAAATCAGTGCCCTCAATTTCTCCAAGCCTGACCTGTTCCTTTCTCCTATCAATCTTAACTTATGCCACCACTTATTTCCTTCCGCTCAATTTTTCTATCAAAATGTTCCATATCTCATTTAGTTTCTCAATAAATTAAACTCAGTTTGATTTTTCCCTATTCCAAAACGTGCTGTTCCAGTCTCAATGTTTTTGTGTGTCTAACAGTTCATGGTGACACTGGTAAGACAAATGTATGGCTGAATAAAAATGACAAAGCATCACGGGAATTCACTATATACAGGCAGAACGGGGACAGATTGGAACTGGGCAAACAGGCTGGTTTTGGTTGTACCTAGCCAAATATATTTTGGGGGACGCAGTTGTCTGTCAACAGATGTCAGACAAATGAATATTTGTCAGATGTGGGCAATAATAATTTGTAACAAGATATACTTTAACCCACTCATCATGGATCTTTTATTAAGTGTCAGTGTGTATGTGTTAGGGAGAGAGCAATAGGGAGAGTGTGTGAATGATTGGTCTTTGATGCTGTGCTACGCCTTACAATACATCTTCTGTTATGGCAGGGTGACTGGGCAGGCCCCGTTCTAGATGGTGGTGTGGTGTAAATCAGACTTCATCTGGCTCCCTGCCACAAATGTGTCATCTCACCCTATCCAATGAGGAGCCAATAAATATCATACAGTGTCAGGACACGACGCACTTCATAGAACCTCCAGATGGCTATAGTAGCTCCCTGACTTTCTGCAACACAAGTCTTGTTGTGGTGGCCTCTTCATGTCCTTTCTATAGATGTGCTGCGATACAAGTAATCTTTCTTCCATTGCCCTGTCAAACAAGCCCGTCTCAGCGTTTCCTCTGCATCAGAAGCCCAGATGGCTACAGTCAGCTGGAAAAAAAAAAGGAATGCCCTCAGTGTAAACTGGAATTGAATCAGATGACAAGTAATAAACTTGGTTTAAAATCTCATTGTACTACAAGAACATGAGCTTGAATTTAGTTATGAGAATTCAGAATAATGTAGCACTCATGGGGAAAAAAAGTGAAAGGGAAACTGTGGAGAATCTCCTTTGCTCCAAGTGAGACAAGCTATCTTTGTTTTTTAAATTTGTATTCAAGACTGTCACAGGCATTGACAACTTAGAAAACTCCAGTTTGGTACAAACTAAAAAGTCACCTCTTATAATGACTAAAGCATTTTCTAAATTGAAACAAGTTTGATAATTTTTCAAAACCTAATGTAAACTAAATAATCTAACTTTTTTTTTAGATTGTGGAAACTCCACAGGACAAGGTCTGCTTAGCCAAGAGTTGTACAGCAGCTGTTCTTTATGTGACTTAACAGTGGGATATTATGCTACTGCAATAACATCCACACTACCATGACCACATACATTAGAAATGTAAATTAGACGCAGACGTGGTTAACTGTAATTGAAAGTGTGTCTTTTCTTCTTTTTTATAGTTTTAGAGCAGAAGTCTTTTGTTTATGCATTAATATTATTCCACTCTCCCCCAATATTCCACAAACACTTAAAAAAGGTTCCTTCCTGAATTGATATTTGTTTTGTCAAAACTGAAATTTGTTCAAAGGTCCAGAATTCAAAACTAAATTTAGCAAAGCTGTATATGCTCATTTCAGTGGTTGGCAGAGCTGATGTTGATATAAAGGCTTGTTATGCTTACTAAACTTCTGATTTATTTTTAAGACAAATATTGATTAGCTGGCATTATGCATATTGCTTACAGCACAAGCCAAAATCACTCATATCTTTGGCAGATTTAAGCTTAAAATATGTATTTCTTTTATTTATCAACATGCTTATTCTGACTGTACCTTATATTTACATTTTGGAGCTACCCAGTCAGAGTCCTCACATCAATTTGTTAGCGAATATGTGGGGGTAGCTAAAGACTAGGATTTGATAAGTAAAAAAAGTAGCTACATAGTATTTTGTCTTCAGAAAACCTCAGTACGACTGCCGAAGTATCTGGAGCTACAGTTTGAGCCGACTACTGCCATGAAAAAGTTCAGTTTACAGAAACATCTGTTCCCTGTACCTGCGCTGATGTTTTTGTGTGGTTGCTGCTTTGCTGGGTTTCTTTTTCAAAACTCCTCTCCAAACATCTTTACAAAGGCTACAACATGGGGGCATTGTTTGTTCAGGCTGCTGTCTTTTCCTGCCTCAGTTGTAGGACAAGCAGAAAGATGCTGCAGCGGTGGAGGACTATTTTGATAACATGACAGGTCACCTGCTGCTCGCTGTGCCTCAGGAGAGCACAAACACACATGCCTCTGTCTCTGCTCTCTAGCTTGTTCTCCTCCACAGGCTTTTCCACCAACTTAACGTATGCAATAATGTTGCATGGATGTGGAAGCCAAATCGCTCGTGAGATAATTATCATGGCTGAAGAGATTCATTGTCATTTGAGAATCTTAGCAGAATGGCTCTGATGACTATAGGAAACCTCTTTAATAATAGTGTAAGCTGAATTCATTATTGCAGTTACATGTAAATAAGAGCACATTTTCCCCATCTGACTCATCCATGAAACGTTTGTGTGAGGATTTTTGTTCTTCACTTACCAGGGAGATGCACTTAGCTTAACCCAGTAAGGTATTGTAAGTTGTTCTCCCTACGGTCTTAGCAAACAGTTGCTTCATGATCCAGAGCCTGGGGCCATAATTTGTCCAACAACCTGTGCAAGAGGGTGCCATGTCTTTAACCTAGGGCTGTTTTCAACAGTGCCAAGACTCCACCATCATCTACAGTGAGAGGTGGGTCTCTGGACCACAAGTCCACAGAGGTAAAGGGTAAAACAGCAAGAATCGGACCTAAAGTAAGACACTCCTTTTTGTTCTGCTAAGCCCAGTGTCTGGCACATTCCAAAGGTTGGTTCTGTGGACTGGACCACGTCTCTGTTTTCTCTCTCCCTTCTTAGACTAATTATTAGGTACTTTTAAGTTAGAATGAAGCCATTAAATCTTATTCATTTAATTTCCTGAGAACCCTCTAAGCTCCTGGTAATTTTAGACTTAATCAGTAAATGATTGTAATTTCAAGTTGGAAATTCTTAGACTTTTAATCAGTGAAATGTTATTAATTTGTGTGTACATTCATGGGTTATTAAATCATTCTTGGATATATAGTGTGCAGATTAGAACTGCGCTGTTTGTTCAACAGTTGTTATATTTCTTTAAATTGTTTGATTAAAGCCCAACTCACATTTTAAGAGTAGTCTATATAGTCCTTAAAATTTTAACTAAATTTATCACTATATAGATTCATCCTGTTCTTTTTTGTTTAATAGCAGAAGTTGATTGAAGAAAAAAATAATTCCTAGGATAGATCTTAGAAGGTATGAAATTTGAATGACAAGCAATAACATAATTTCATGTAGTTTAATATTAAATCATGAGTATAGCAGATTTCCGCGTGTCAACCTTACAAGGGTGTACACCATTGTATAAGAGCTAATAAACTCATTGCCATGTAACATAGCTTAAAAAAAACATAGATTTGTTTGCATAACCCACAAACTTGACAATACAAATTTTAGTATAGAAAAAGTATTGGCATAACTGATATGCGTGATTCAGTCAAACAGCAAACAGTTGTTATTTGTGTGTCATGTCTGGCAATGTAGCATTAAAAATGTGTTTTCTTACTGCCAAAAAGAACCCAATAGATTTTACTTTCACAAGAGGAGCCTTACTGCTTTCGCCATAGTGCTCCGCTCGAGAAGCTTGGTTAGATTTTATGCTGGGACTATTTCATGTGAAATAGACAAAGAAATGGGAAGGAAGAAGAGGGAAAAAAGAAGAGAAACACAGGAGACAAAATGCCTAAAGGGAAAAAAGGTGAAGAAAAAAGAGGAGAGGAAATAGAGAGAGCAATATAACATACTTTGAGACTGCTTCTACACCTGTAAAGAGAGATATAAAAAGAACAGCAGTACCAACCGAGAAAGTATTACAGGTACAAACAACCAATGCCTTGGTACCATCACTGAAAAATATACAGTATTATTTAATACAAAATGCATAAAGTGATAGCTAAAGATTTCATTTCATTTCAAAGTTTTTTTGTTAGGGACAGACACACATCGACATAGACAAACTGAACAAAACAGCAGTCCCATGTTTGCGTCATAGTGCAATAGCAGCAGCTAATTCGCAGCACATGTCCATAGATGGGCTTTAAATAAAGTACCTCTAAAAATTAAAGTGATAAGTCATTTAAAATAGCTCAACATAATATTGACAAAATCTAAAAACGATGTAGATGTTGTCATCTACATAATAATAGGGGTTTTCCATATAAATGTGAATCTGTAAGCACCTGAATCCAAGCACCTGTAGGTGTTAGTGAGAGTGTGCTTGTGTATGTAAGGTTTATCCATAAGAAAAATGCTCAGTAGTGATTGTGAGGAGCCAAAGACCCGCCCTCCCAGAGCACCGAGGCAGAGGCCAAGGAAACCAGAACCCCAGACGCCCGAAGGGACCCCTAGAGCAAAGGTGCCCAAGAGGGGCCAACACAAGGAAAGTCACCTCCCCCATCCCAGGGAAGAGCAGACAGGAGCCCCGGAAACCCTCCAACAGCCACAACGCCAAAGCCTCCAGGAGCCGTGGGGACGAACCTGTGGGCTCCACCAGCAGCCTGCTATGCTGGAGACCCAGTGCCTCCGCCTCCATTGACATACTCCACAGCACCCAAGCCCCTGAGGCCCCACCAGGACACCCGCCTAATGGCAACACACCCCAAGAACGCAGAGTCAGTTGCTTTTAAATTGATCTAAAATTTAAGAATAAATCATCTGTACTTCAATTTTCTCAATTAATATCAGAAGCTCAATTATAAGCACCAATACACATAGGAAAACTGAAAACTGTTTAAAAGACCTCTCATCAGCACTAGGCTGATGGGTTAATTAGCATGAAAATGACTGTGATAAAGCCAAGTTTTTTTTTTTTTTTTTTTGACGCAACGGCGAAGATGAGAGTGATAGACTACAAGGAAAAGCACAACAGAAATGTGCGTTGATACCAAATGGCTAGATTTTTTGATTCCAATTTCTACTTTGTTAAAATAATTTACAACAGTAAGAAGCATACATGCAAGCATGAACATCATCAGCTAAAGTGATATTGTAAGCAGAAGATGGAAAAAAAAGCTGCTTGGCATAAATTGGAAGGGGAGGGGAGAGGGAAATTGGAGTCAGCGATGGAACTCATTAACTTCTCTTTAATAAAGCCCAACTCACATGGGGACCCTTCACTTCTTTTATCTATTAGGTTGTATACACACACACACACACACACACACACACACACACACACACACACACACACACACACACACACACACACACACACACACACACACACACACACACACACACACACACAAACACACAAACTTAGAAAATGCATTTTAGTACCAAACTGACCATCCTCAGATTACAGCTGAAGCTGTGATCACAACCCAATGCAAAATCACTTGAATCACATTAGAGATCTCCAGTCTGAAGCTGAAAACATAGCCGTTCAATGACAATCCTCCAGTTACGCTGAAGGTTTAACACACACATCACTACTGGCTATCTTTAGCATCTTTAGTATTTCTTTAGCTACACATTTTATAAAATATTCCACCAAGTTATTACATCAATAATTTACCAAACTCAAGGTAATAAAACATGTTATGTAAATGTTTTTGTAGGATGAGATCTTAAAGCAACAGTACTCTCCCCAAGAAGTTCTGCAGACAGAAAAGGACATGCAAATTTTACATCAACAACTAAATGAGCAAAAGGTTTTACATAATAAATGCTGAAACCACACGGTTTTTAGCTCAGAATCCTCTTTGTGGCGTTGCTTGTGACAAAAAGTGTTACTCCAAGGTTGAGGAGTGGGATGGCTTTATCTCCACTGGGAAGGAAATCAGTGACTGTAGCATGAAAGCTTCATCTAACTGAACATCCATGTCTTCCCCTGGAGGCCAGAAACCAAGGCTAATTCAAGAAGTGTGGGCCTCATCAGCTGTCATTGGCATGCACACTCATAGTTGCACGCGGCCACACAAACGTGGGCACACTTATCCAAAAACACACATCGAGCATGCATGTGCTCAACTGAAACACGGACCTAATTCCAAAAGTGTGGGCTTTTGACAGAAGTCACCGTCTGGGAGTACAAAGCCAACCAGCATGTTACGCAACCTGGCAGTCTAATGCGTGGACAGTGGGAGAGAAAGAAACCGACAAGGCAAGAGAGGGGGAAATATTGATTGGCTGGCAAATAACAAAATAAGGAAAATTGGAAAGAAATTGTGCAAATGACTGTTGCGGCAGGTGTTAGAAATACACCTGCAATAAGATAGACGAGACAGTGAATCTGCTATTATAATTTAGCAACAGCATATCTAATGGGAACTCCTGGTTTCAGCTATGTAAATATTTTCTATTTAATAACGTGGTCCTGCACCTGCTTCCAAAACTCCTGTGGGTTCTTTGCACACCTTGTCCTCTCTGGCTTTGGCTCTTTGTAAGTGATTACATTATCGGCACATGTCTGTCAAACCAATAGGTTTGAGATGGTCTGAACGTAACTGGAGATTTGTGGCGTTCAACTAAGGAGTTCATGAATGTAAAACCGTACAAGTAAGTGATAATGCCCGATGAAGTGGCGTGAACCGTCCGATGCTTTAAGGTGTTAATTCAGTGAACTGAGTTTCTGAAATAAATGAACCTATCAATAACATTCTAATTCATTGAATATAACTGCAAATAATTTAATATTTAAAGCGATGTGGGAAGAGGAAAAAAGTAGATGTAATATAATCATCACATCTAGGTCTTTTGGTACATACGGGGATATCAATGCAGAGGAACAGTGAGGAAAAAAAAGACTACCACAGTCATTTTATTTGGATATTTAATACAAATTTTAACGATATGAAAAATGAAATAACCAATAATAAAACTGAAGTAAAAAACTTTTAAAACCTAGTTGTGCATTCTGCCCTGTATTTCCTGTCATCTGTTGTGTTTTAGGCTGGCTGTTTGCCACTCACTGCTCTGCTCCACTCTGCTAATTAGACTGAGCAGATACACCTGTCTTTCTCCTAATCACCTTCATTCCTCCCAGTTGTTATCCTGCCTATGTATACCTGCCTCTCACAGCCGGTCTCTGCCAGATCATCCAAACCGTTTGAATGAATAGCTGTCCAGCATTCCTTGTTTGCATTGCCAACCTAGTTTCTCAGGATTTTCCTGTTTTGCTCTGCCCTTGCATGGACACTTCTTTCAGCTGATTATTGGACATGGTTTGGACTGTTTCTCAACCACGATTCTTGTCCTGTCCATGGTACCTGTCTACCTGCCTGCCTGCTTCATGTATGACCTAACCCCATCTCACGGATTTTTGGCTGCATCTGAAAATGTCTAATTGGTAAGGACTCTTCAGCCAAAGCAGAAGTGCATCAGTGTTCACGCTGATAAGTGCTGTCTGAATTGTGCAGTTAGTAAACAAGGAGGTGGGAAAAGGAGCCTGTATGCTTCCTATCATAGTTCCTTTAGCATAGGCACCTTGGAATGTCCCTTACCAGTGCTAAGGAGCTACAAAAACACAACACCGTGTCTGGCTCGAATATTGATTTCTCTGAGAAGCCAAGCATTACAAACTTTCTGTAAAATGTATCACGATTGTAATTGTTGGAGATAAAAAAAATTATAACAAGCACAGATGTTTTCCAATTACAAATGGAAATGGTTATACATATGCCAATCCCAACAGGGATTGGTATACGTAAAAGTTATGTCAAACAAAAAGGAAAGACAACCTACAAAGGCGAAGGAGACACTTTCTTGTTTAGAATACACATTTGTGTTGACATTTTTCATATAATGCATTAAAGGTATATAGCCACATTATATGACTATAAAAAAAGACCAAAAACTTTTTTATACACCAGGCGTCCATCCTAATAGTGTATTGAAAGTCCTTTTTGAGCCTAAAAAAAACCCCCAGCACTTATGAGCACATATAAACAGACGTAGCGTCATCTACCAGCAGTACCACAGAACTATCAGAAATAATAATAATAAATAAAATAAAAATTAATAAATAGCTATTAATAATAATGCCGAACCGAGCCTGACCCTCTGAAATGCCTTGCGGTAAAGCGGCCGCTCGGCATGATCGAAGACCAACCGTTATTAAGTAAATAAAACGATCTAACAGCAACTTTAAGAGCCTCATATCAGAATATCACACAGAAATGTATTTCCTGTTGATGAATGCAAACAGGGAAACAGCACCAAGGTAGGAACCAATCAATTAATCGATCTATTTATAATGTTGGTTTTACATCAGACTACAGAGGCTAAGAAGAGCATTGCTATTACTAATATCACAGTATAAATCAGAATATTTACTCGCGTCAATCAACTCTGCAGTCACATCCTAGCAGCTTATCTTTAGCTTCCACTTCAGTGAACACCAACGTTCATACTATATTCCCAGCACTATTCCAGTCTTTTCCCTCTTGGAATCATATTGTTTTTTGCATTTTTTTCACTGGATCTTGGACCATCGTTTCCATTACTTCGCTGAGGCATGCAAATAGCCGTTAGCTGCTTCCTGGTTTACCCCCTGCTGCGAACGCAGTGTCATACTTCCGTTGTTATTGTAAAAAAACAAATGGTTTTATTTACTGACAAATTGAGCAAAAAAAGCTTAAAACTCCAAAATAATAACTAATATGCCTGCAGGACTTGATAATCTTTCATACAGAACTTTGTATGCAACCAGAGTGAGTTAGATGTATAAACTTAAAGAAATGTCAAATAAAGTGGCTATCCACCTTTAAACAGTGTTCATCCTTGTGTTTATTTATAACTAAATTTTTTCTTTTTTCAAATGCTCATATGCTTCAATTTTGGACAATGTATTTAAAAACAAATTTCACATGGCTGTAAAATTCTTGAGAGGTGAACGCTGTCCAGCCTTTCTTTAAAATAAGATGAGATTTCTTGATTTTGTCTGTGATCCTTAAACTATAAAATTGTAACATCGGTCTTTTAGTGGACATCTGTAGGAGACTTTAAACTTTAATCAAGTAAACGATGAACAGCATGCTATAGCTCCTACTAAAAAGAGTCCATATGACAGTGGTTGTGCATGGCAATTTCTTAGGAGCTGTGTGCACAACAATTCATTTGTCCCAAGATACTCCTTATGACACATCTCATGCAGATTTCCATCTCATTGTCACTGCGTGCACCATTGCTCATTCACTGAGATGAGACAACTTAGGGTTTTGCTGCTGAAACACATTTGCATTTTAGAATATATTAGCATACCCAAAACGATCTGTGGTAACATTGATTGCAAGTAATCGCATGCATTTAGTTGTTGGTGTATGCAACCACATGCACAAACACACTCGTACACACTATCATAGCAAAGCACTCCCACCACCTGCTGTGTAGCAGGTGCCGTGATATGATTCTACCCCCTCTTGCCGATCCCCAAACACGCATCCATACACATACATGTCTTCAAAGACAGAGCTGTGAAGTAGAGGTGACAGGTCTCTGGTTTGATGCCATTGTCAACAAATGTAGTGCTAATTGCCATCCCTTCACTGTTAGGGAGCAGAGCGGATTCAACATGAGGTCCATATGGAGCCCAGGATGGAGTCATCTCCTGCTCAGTAGAGTATCATGGGGAAAAGAGAACAACCGAAGGGGGCTAGCTTTGACATAAAAGTCACTGTGGGAAATTTCACAAGGTATTTTAGGTTTTTCCTGCCATTAATCAGCTTCAACACATGATCTCAAGATTGTCAGACAAGCACAGATGCATGTAGAAGTTAGGCGTTGTTGGTATGACAGCCGATTAGAAAGATGAGAGACTCGACTGTGACACCTCTAATGATCTCTCCATCTGATTGACAGGCTAGGAAAGGCTCCAATTCACACATCTAGCACATAACAGAATGTGGTCCGCGTACAGCAACAAAGGTCATCATGTCACAGTCACACATTACATACAGACACACAAATATGAGCGGTACACTGCTCCATTGCATGTTAGAAAAAGGCTATTTGCTTCCATAAATCCCCTCCTGTGGCTACCAGAATATGCCACTATTATGTTGGCCCTAGAAGGGCTATTTCCTCCCCAGTTAGCCTGTCATCAAGGGCATTGTACTGTATTGTCTGGGAGTGAGCCTAAATGGGACCCTTTCAGGGGTATTTTCAGGTACTTTCATGAAAGAATGGAGAGGATATTCATATCATGTTTCGTTTTTTTTTTCTCTATTGCTGACTGAACAAAGCTTTGGAAAACACACACACACACACACACATACAAACACACTAGCACACCAGCGCTTCCTACACTAACCAAAATGACCATGTCAAGCGCATTCCTGCTCCAAGCAATTTCCTCCTTCCTTTCCCAACAGACCTGATCAGTTTCCCTGTATCTTCCAAGTCAAAACGACAATGGTTGCACAGATTGCAGTATGAATGTCCAGTAGAAGTTGGTACACATTTTTGCTGGGCCAAAAAGCAATTAAATTTTCCTGCGCAAGGCCAAACTGGTAAGTCAAGATGTTTAAAGGAACTGGCACACAGCAGCAAGCTCCCTTGTTTGAACTCACACTGATCCATCACCTGATTATTGGCAATTATCTCACAATTAGCCATGTGCAGATGTCATTTTAAAGCAAACGGCGAAGCAATTCAGGGCTGTTGGCAAAGAAATGGCCACCCATACTAATTACATTTCAGTATAATGTAGGGCACCCATATAGGCTTGTTATATTTAATGTACAATAGCTTTTAAAATTTATATACACCCCTGTTGAAATGTCAGTATTTGTTATATTAAAAAAACAGATTTTCATATTTTCTAAAATAAAAAGGTATTCTAGATACAATGGGGGTTAGTGTTATATACACATAAAAAATCTGAATAAAATGTTACAAAATCCTGCACAACCTCAAACTGTCACAATCCTAAGGTGTTTAGTTATTTATTAGTTTTTAAGTTCCTTGGATTGTGCATGTTTCAGTTAGTGTTTGGTCTGTGTGTTTCACCCCCTTCTAGTTTCCCACACTAGTTGCCTTTCCAGCTGCATGTATTTCTTTTGATTATCTCACACCTGTTTCTTATCCAGATTGATTAGTGCCCAGCAGATTTAAGTTCCTGGTTTCTGTTCAGTTTTCGCTGGATCCTTAGTCAACCTTAGTAAACCCTATTCAAGCTGTTAGTTTCTACAGTCTGTAACTTTACCTGAAGTTCCGTCCGGCTTCTGTTCATTAAACTCAGTTACCCTTTGGTGGCTCTGCGTCGCCTTTTGCTGCACCGTTGGTCCTCGACTTCCGCAAATCATGACACAAACCAATAAAGCCTGTACTAATGAAACTGAAATTAATTTCAGCTGTAGGATATTCCAGAAATCTACTCCAGGCATTTCCCTGTAGAATACAGGAAATATTTTCTAAATTCTTTGAACTGAATTGAACACACACCCTGACACTGAAGGACAGCAATCAGTGATAAATAAAGAAAATATGAGGCAACCGAGATGTACAAACACTGAGTGTTTCTCTAAAATTGATGAAGAATTAGGATAGGAACTGGTGAGGAAGGCTGCCAAGTAGCTGACAATAACACTGAAGAAGTTGCAGGAATTGTGTGGGGGGAAAAAAAAACAAAAACTGGCAAGTATTTCCATGTGATGACAATCTCCTGTATGCCTGGCATAAAGAGTAGGGTTAAGAGATCGAAATATTTTCATCCAAAGAAAACATCCAGGTCTGTAGATGAAACGCAATTTTCAGCATCAAAGTGAGTCGAAGCATACAGCCGAATCAAATAGAGCATGGCTTCAGACTACTAGGATTTTTTTGTTTCTCAGTTAAATGCTACAGGATAAAATCACATTATAAACAACACAAATGTTTTTCATATAATTAATCAGGTTTCCTTTTGCCCCATTAAAAAACCTGGCATTCTAACTGCGGTGTGTAGATATTTGAAAACCACTTCATGTAATTTGCAGTAGAGAGTATGTATATGTGCACGTGGGTCCTGTGCAAGCTGAAGGATGTGGGTAACAAATATAACAGAGTTTGTGCAAAGCGCACATCACTCCTCCAGTATTGGGCTGGGACTTGTTGAGTCCTGTTCATAAGGAGTCTCATTATTACAAGTGAGTTCAGTTCCCATATGCCTTTTTTTATAGTTCAATTTATTTTAGGTTGAAACACAAATCTCTGAAAGAAGTCATACACAACTTTACTATGATCCACTTGCATCTTGGACTAACCTATAGAATTGCTTGTTCTGCACAGTGAAAATAATTGCAATAAAATCAAATACATGTTTTCTCAGCAATTAACAAATAACAAACGCTGCAACATGTTCACTAACAGAATTTGTTCAGTACTATGTGTGTAGCAGAAGTGCCGATAATTTTTATTACCACAACTAAGTATGACTCCTGTTTATTTGTGCTGCAGCTGACCAGGAACCTCTGGCTTTCCTTGTCAGAATTCCAACCTCAGGGGGAGCTCCTGTTAATTAATCTGTCACATTTAAACCATTATACTACCTGTTAAAGATGGTGTTGTTGTGTCTTTCTTATGTCTCCCATCTGTATTTGGGCTCTATTTATTAAAGTGCAACTAGTGAGCTACTGATTTAAATGACATGCACCACTGAACCAAGAGATTCCTTCAAACATCTGCGGGTCTGAATTCGGACCACACATTTATTTTACTTTAGGGTCCGATGCAGAATACAAAATTAAACTCAACAGACTGCTTGTTTAAACCAGCGATTGCTATAGCATGCAGGTGTTTAGTGACAGATGGAACGTGCAGCTCAACATTCCAGCCAGTTGCTACCTCAAGCATTCCATCATCTTACCGTGTTACCTGTAAGCACATCATTTGGTGCTGTGTGAATTACTCAAGAGAGATACTAAAACTGTGCAACCTTCACAGAAGCATGTGTTTTAACGGACATTCTGAATTATGAAAACTAATACTGCAATTGCCAGCATGATTTGTAAGAATCATTGCTATATAATCATTATATTTCTTTAAGCTGGAACAACTGTCTACAGTTAACAACTATATATTGTTTGTAGTGATATAGAATAATCTGTCTGAGAATAGGGCTAATCAACAGGCACAATTTTGTTAATTAAAACACTTAATCCCTCACCGTGCAGCCCAATGTTTGTTACAACGACAGTTCATATGAAGAATTATCAGGAAATTTGCGAATGACCACATTTTTCCTGCAGCACGTTGAAAGCAAAAATGTTATACCGTCCAGAAAAAAAGATTGACATGAGAGGAATTTGAAAACAGTTAATAGAATTTGAAATATTACAATCTAGTGAAAGTGAAAATGTAACAGATCAAGCATTTTCTTGGCATCTAGTATATTGCTGGGCACTTTATGAATAAAGGATTGTGGAAATGATTAAACTGCACAAATTGAGAGTAAGTGTTGTACTGTAATCTCTGGGAATGATATAATGAGAAAGATATTTATCTAAGAAACAGGTTAACATTTTTAATATAGCAAGTTTTCACTTCTAGATGAAATAGAGCATTCCTATTTCTGATGTCTAAATTTGTGTAACAGAGGATCACTAGCATAAGGCTTGATATGGGAGAATCATAGGGAAAGGGGACCTAATTATTCTGGCCCCATAATCACTATCTTGCAACAGAAACAACGGTGCAGATCCTGTCGGGAGGCGACGTCTGGTTGTTTTAGCAGGTTGGACATTTTGCTCTTTCTTTGGCGGTTGAATTTTAGCTTTTTATAGAATTCAAAATACAACACAGCAAACAATTACCCAAACTGACTTCCGAGCAGCAAGCAAATATAGAACTGGATATTCTTAGATTAAACATCTATTTGTGACAATAGATGTCTGTCACATTTTAGTAAGACAGAAGGATATAATTTAAACTCTGAACAGTATAAACAATTAGTCAATGTAAACTGAATGAGCTAATGCCTGCTATCAATAGAACATGATTGTATCATCAATAAGAGTCTGTCCCACACTGCATCTTATAGGTGCATAGAAAGACCCTCTTTCCATCACTCCCTTACTTCCCTAGTGAAGCTGTTTCAATTTTTCTTTTTACTTCCACTTTGTTTCTTGGTGTAAAAATTAACAAAGCAGGTTAATTTTTTTACAGGCATATGCACAGGATGATTTTTTTTTTTCCAAAATTCTGCATACTCTTTGAGAGACAGCCCAAAGCAATACTTAGTGTAAGGTCAAATTGTTTATTTAGAGTTGCATGTGGGAAATGTACTTCTTATGCCTTTTTATCTGCTGCAATGTCTGGTGTTCAAAAGAAGAACTGCAGTAAGTCCTGTGCGCCGCAAGCAGTAGTAGCCTAAATAAGGCAACAACACTCGTCCCGATGCTAGAGCCGGCTCGTGGAAAAAAAAAAAACTGCATGAAAGTAAACCCGATATATGAATATTCCACGGGCAAAATTTGAAAAAATAATCAGAGGTTCTTCCTTACCGCTCCGACCCTTAACTAAATATTCAGAAGAGAGAATGTGACCAGCAAATCATAGAAATTCCAATTACAGCACTAACATTATCAAGATGGGGAAACATGTGGCAAAAGGGCAATATCTAATAAGGGGTGTTGTGCTTACTGGCCTTTCTAGAGCGGAAAGTCAGCCTGAGGTGATTAAAAACATGTGTTTTGTGCCTTTACAGTTCAACATTTCTGAGGGAGACTAGGCTACATGTGCCCCTTGAAACTACCTTGAATGCATCATGTTTAACCCTCTGCCAATAGACCCATAGCCTACCGGCCGTCACCCCCAGTGAGGCGCCTCATTTCTTTGAATTATGTTAGGCCTGGAAAGAGTATTCATATACCCCCGAGTGAATTTCATACAGCTTCTATAAATATGACCTATGCTTCAAGAGTAAGTTGCGGAAGACTCTAAGATAAAATACATCTTACGACTGGCAGAAAAAGCCAATACGTGAAACAGCTCCTAAATGCAACTCCATTTTTTTATGTTTCCATTTATTGTCCTGAATAAATCCCTTATGCCCTCAAAGTGGCAACACCGGTCACTTTGAGAATAACTCTTGCTACGTGGGGCCAAGAATTTCTCTTTGGATAAAACGCACATAAAATGACAAATCATCGTAATATGAATCAAGCTGAGCAAATCCATCAGTCGCATGCTTGCCTCTCAAATATACACAAAATAAAAAACCCAAACACTTAGGACACGTGTCATCCCCTCTCTGCGCTGTGATCCATGATATGATCGAGACGCTCATATGTCTCGGACAAGGCGCAATCAATCATAGGGGCCAGGAGAAAAGAGACAGATGGAGGCTGTTTGTTTGCTTTTTATCTTTTCCAAGTTTAAGAAGAACTATCCATCCATCTGACCATTTGTCACACCTCGTTCCTTTTAGGAACTATTGAATGATGTTTATAAAAGAGACGGCAATAGATTCTCAAAGCATTACCCACACATCAAAACAGATTGAAAACAGGAGTCCAGAAATGCAAGTCATTCGCCACTCTCCTTCCAGTGAAGGGGTCCTCTTTCAGGGAATCATTGACAGGTGTCTAAAAGACCTTTGAAAGCATACTGACAGATTTCCCCCCCTTTTTAGACATGCTTGAATCCGCTCACGCAGACATACGGAAAGACACACTCAGACTCACACAGTGACCTTGTCAGGAGTGATAACCATCACATGATAGGAGCATAACCCATCTACCTTCTTTTTCCACTAGGAGTATTTCCGGTAGACTTTTATGGATTTCAGAAATGCTAAATGAATATGATGAATGAACAGAATTTCTTTGAGAAATGAAAGGCATTTTTGGATGGAATAAAATATTTATTCCTCTAGACCTTGAAAAGACACATTTCAGAGATTTTAACAATGCCCTTTATTCACTTACAAAGAAATAAGTCATTAACTGTAAGAGGGGATATAAATCAATAGACTGAATAAGCCTTGTGTAAAAAAGCAACCACAAAATCTTTGTATGCCTAAAACATTTCTCACTATTCATTAGAAAAATGAAAGCGCAAATCAGAATAAATGAAAGAAATCCTAGTAGCACTACCCATAAAACCTTTGATATCTAAATAAAGAAAAAGAGGTCTTATTTCATGTTTGTAACATTTTTAGCAACATGCTAAAGGTATTTCAAGCTGTTTCACAGTTTCTCACATCGCTAACAAAAAAATAAATAAAAAATTCAGGGTATTTTTTTGTGGGATTTTTATGACAGACCTACACACAGCTGTGCAAATGGATGGTTGTTTCATTTTTTGTCTTATCTGAAAAGTGTGTTGTATATGTGAATTTAGCCCCCTTGAGTCAGCTCTGGTTATAATCACCTTATGCTGCAACTCACTTGGGCCCCTGTCTCTTGTAGCTCAGTCAGACTGGATGGATAGCATCCATGAACATCAGTTTTCTGATCTTGTCATAAGTTCTCGTTTGGATTTATGTTTAGATTTTGACAAGGCTATTTTAACACATAAAAATCCCAGATATTTTTATTATTCTTATTTAAATCATTCCTTTGCAGCTCCAACAAGAACAAAACATATGAAAGTTGTGCCACAAAATGAATTTATTTTGTTTAAATGCAGGTTTAGTCAATAGGAACCAACATCTGTTGTATTTCACAGCATACACACTATGAGAAATATGGCTGTACCCTGCAGCTAGTGAATACCCTGGAGTAGGGGCCTAATCTGCTGCTACCAAAGTTATTGCCAGATATAAGGAATATTTAAATGTTTTTTGAAGATTTTTTTTTTCCCATGTAAGATAATCTCTGATTTAAAATACAAAATACTTATAAGTATAGTTGGGTCAGGTCTAAAATTATTTTGGTAAAGCGCAAGACTAGGATCAAACAGCTTAATATATTTTGTTAATGTTTCTAATTGGCTTTAAAATAAAAAATGGTGTTTTTATAGAAGCAAATCCCACTGATTAGCAGGGTTTTGGGTGAATGTAAGGTTATTTCAGGGGGATAAGAAGTAAGGAGGAGGAAATAAGGAGGTTTATAATTAATTTAACTCTAAAGAGTACAAGACCTGCTGCACTCTTTTGAGATATACTGTAGTTAAGATAAGTATTAAACACGTAATGCTCTCCAAGACACCCCTGACATTTTTATTTAGAATGTGTTGAATCTAAAGTAACAAAATAAAGAATTCCTGCATTGATTCACACACATTATTCAGCGTTAGCATGAAATCATGAGCCTGGTCGATTACATTGCCATAAAATGATATGCTTGCCATATCTTACCCAGGTTGTGCAGTATATCTGATTAAATAGACCTACAAAGCGTGACGAATAACATTTATATAGGGCAACGTGACTTGGAGGGTTATGTTGGTGGCCAACAAGATGTGACAGGACTATTTTAATGATTTGAGGGAGCTGCTTTTCCAAGCATCCCAAAAGTCTTTAATTTTCCAAGTAGAATTTCACAGCTGTAGTATGTACCTTACAGTGCCACTGTACTGAACCTATTATGCGCCAAAATCACACTCAGATAAAATTGCAAAGTTAGATCTTTTTAAACCTTATTGAATAATTTATAAAATATGTGATTATTTCACACAAGTCTTGTCAATTTCAACCTTTACAAATCATGAACTGTTTTCAGTGCCTGTAGCAAAGATCGAAAGCTGAGC
Source organism: Fundulus heteroclitus (assembly GCF_011125445.2). Lineage (NCBI taxonomy): Eukaryota > Metazoa > Chordata > Actinopteri > Cyprinodontiformes > Fundulidae > Fundulus > Fundulus heteroclitus. The sequence goes on from NC_046366.1 coordinate 14,460,380, forward strand.
TATACAGTCGGATTGTGAATTTGGAGATTTAAATTAATCTACTTGTATCTACTTGCTCTCTGTATCACAGCTACATCTCTTGACATTAACTCAACTTCCTCTAAAACCGCCGTGACACAGTAGTAAAACATCTGGGCAACGGCTGTACAATTACATTCAGCTTGGCTTAGTGGGGACGTTTATCATTTTGACATGTCATCAGCACACAGCTACCTGGCCGCAGTGGGGGGAAGAAAACGAGCACATCTGTTCATTTAACTTTTCCTTATTTAAAACTACCTGGCTGTGCATCATATATGTGGACAGTGTGCAGAAACAGGTCATTTTTTCCTAGCTCTGAGGAATTGGTCCTTCTCCTCCCAAAAGTCATGTGTCAATCTGCACAGTGGGTCTCAAACAGTGCGTGAAGCTTGGATCAAAGGCGAGCCGCTTTAAATGCTCAGCCTTGGGAGACACAAAAGATGAGGAGGAAGAGAAGAATCCGGAAGGGCTATGAATTTTCCAATATTCAGTGAGCTTAAATGCAGACGAGCTTTGGTTGAGTTAGAATGGTGCACTAATTGGTCGTAAGAAGACACAAGCAAATATTGTTTTTCTCACTAATAAGAAAATTAACAATCAATTTTTATTTATGGCCCTGAACAGTTTTCTTTACATCATTTGTCAAGTTTTTGTTTCTAATATAAATAGAAAAGTCTGTCCTCTTACATAAATCCAAGGACAGGTATTCTCAAAGGGATGTACTTACAGCAGGGATGGATGTGCTTAAGGGTTACCCACCAGAACCTTCTAATTAGCACATATAAGATTGAAGTCATGATGGCTTATCCTTATCTCACTCTCTGTCCCTCATCACCTCTACTTTTACTTCTACATGAATGCTACTCCCAGTTCTTAAGCCACTCTAGGACAAAAAAAAAAACCCTCATAGTGGCTTTATTGTACATACCTACATCTGAATCTGACTACATAGTTGGATTGCATTAGTCACGGAATAAATTAGATTTAACTAAATCTGTGTCATAAAGTGTATTGTAATGACAACGGTCATTGATTGGTGCAAACAAACGGAAATTAAATTCATTGACACAGGACAGACCTCTGCTGTTTCTCTGAAGGTACATCTAAAAAAGTTATATAACTGAAAAGTAAATTTATTTAAATTACTCCATTCAAAAAAGTAAAGCTCAGTTAGATTCATTAGACACAGAATGACATAGTGCGGTTGTTTGTTTCTGGTAATTTTGATAATTACAGGTTACAGCTCAACTGAAAATGTTGTTTTTCTTCAAATATGAATATATGTATAAAGTCTTAAAAAAAGCTTACACAATCACAGGGAAGAATCCTGACTTGAACGTTGTCTAAAAGATGGTCAATTACACCCTTCAGATGGAGTGTAAGACCCAGAGGGGCATTGCTAGGGAAGCCGGGTATATCCAGAGTGCTGTGTCCAGGAATAATCAATGGAAAGTTAAGTGGAAGGAAAAGGTATTGTGGAAAATGATGCTAAAGCAAAAAAGTGTAAACCGAAGCATTTTGAACATTGTGAAGATAAGACCAATTAATAATGAAGGACAGAGGGGTTACTGGTGTCTGTGCTTCACACTCAGACCTATTCAGAATATGGTCAACAACTGTCACATTCCTTTCGTAAAGTCACTTCTGAACTTTTAGTGTCAGAAGTATCTTCCATTGGCTCAGAAGAAAACGGACTGGATCATTGTTTATCTGTCTGATGTAATTTATTCAGATGAAACTATATTTACCATGTCCTTCAGAGACCAAGGTCTCGGAGCCCACAGAAAGACTGGAGAGCCACCAAATCCACAATTCTTGGGTCCAGTTTGAAATTTCTACAGTCAGTGATGATTTGGGGAGTCATGTCGCCTGCTGGTTCTGGTCCAATGTATTTTATCAAGTCAGCACAACCAACTACTAGGAAGATTTAGAGCACATCATCCTTCCCACAGCTGACAGCTTCTATGAAAAAGTCACACTGATGCACTAAACCATGCAAAGGTAGCCCTAACAAAGTCCATATACTGTACATTATATGGAATACAGCTTTATTTATTTTTTTGGTCTTAAGTCGTAATCTTATGTTTTCATAAACTGAACTTTGAGTTTTCATCAACTGTAGGTCATAAAAAAACTATTAACAGAAAAAACAAACACTTGAAATGTACGACCTTGTGTAATGCATCTATGTAGTATATGAGCTGCACATTTTGAATTCAGTTACTGAGATCACTTTCATTTTCAGCTATGTTCTACTTACTTAGATGCACTTGTTTGTGGCTAAAATTGGCTTTGTTTTGTGTTTCTGCTCAAATTATAATCAAATATACATGAAAGTATAATCAAGATCTGATTTGATCTTGAGATGTAGCACATTAAAATATCTTACCGCAAACAGGCGGACTTCCTGTTTGCGGTAAGGCGTATTCTGTCACTTCCTGTTGTTGCTGTGTGAACGACGGAGCTTTGCTCCAGGCTCTCTCGCTTTTTATCTTTAAACCTCTTTGCTGTAACATCTGTTTCCAAACATAAGCACTTTTAAAACATTGTCTGTGGCTGCTCATCACGTTTGGGAACTCCTCGTGTTTCACACGGTTTGTTCTTTGGCGTGATAATAGGGCGCTAGCCTAGCTTTAGCCTAGCGTTAGCCTAGCGCTAGCCAAGCCTTAGCCTCATAATGGCTTCTCCGTGTCTGACTAAGTCTCCTATCTGCTGCTCTCTGTGTCAGATGTTCAGTTATTCCTCTGCCTCCTTTAGTGATGATGGTACATTTAATAAATGTAGTGTTTTTGTAGCTTTGGAGGCGAGGGTGTCAGAATTGGAGACCCGGCTCCGTGCTGTTGAAAAACCAGCTGATAGCCGCTCTTTTGCTAGCGCGGAGCCGCATAGAGTAACTTCACGTAGCGAACCTAAAGCAGTAGCACCCGAGCAGCCAGGTAACCAGGCTGGCTGGGTGACAGTTCGTAGGAAGCATAGCTCTAGATTACAGACCCCAGATCACCACCAACCCATCTGCGTTTCTAATAAATTTTCCCCTCTGAGCGACAATCTCGCCGAGGAGCCGACCTTAATTATTGGCAGCTCCATAATGAGAAATGTGGCACTAAAGAAACCAGGGACCATAGTTAAATGCCTACCAGGGGCCAGAACAGGCGACATAGAATCCTACCTAAAACTACTGGCTAAGGATAAGCGTAAATACCGCAAAATTGTTATTCACGCTGGCGGTAATGACACCCGGTCACGCCGATCAGAGGTCACCAAAGTTGGTGTTGCTTCGGTTTGTGAGTTTGCTAAAACTATGTCGGACTCCGTAATTTTCTCTGGTCCCCTGCCTGATCTGACCAGTGATGACATGTTTAGCCGCATGTCATCATTCAACCGCTGGTTGTCTAGGTGGTGTCCAGAAAACGACGTGGGCTACATTGATAACTGGAGAACTTTCTGGGGAAAACCTGGTCTGATCCGGAGAGACGGCATCCATCCTACTTTGGATGGTGCAGCTCTTCTTTCTAGGAATCTGGCCGGATTTATTAGTTCTCCTAAATGCTGACAACCCAGGGTCCAGACCAGGAAGCAGAGCCGTAGTTTAACACACCTCTCTGCAGCTTCTGTACTGTTACCCACCCATTACCCTATTGAGACGGTGTCTTTCCCACGGCCAAAACTTAACAGATCAAAAACTGATCTAAAAGGAACAAATCATAAAAACCTAATAAAAATCAATATGGTTCACCTTGAACCTAAAAATAAAATAATAAAATGTGGTCTATTAAATATAAGGTCTCTCCCTCCAAAGACTTTGTTAGTTAATGAATTAATTTCTGATAATCAGATTGATTTGTTTTGTCTCACAGAAACCTGGCTACAAGAGGACTACGTTAGTATAAATGAGTCAACCCCCTCCAGTTATTCAAATTTCCACATTCCCAGATCTGTGGGAAGAAGAGGAGGAGGAGTGGCAACTATCTTTCAGTCTGATTTATTAATTAGTCCCAGGCCAACTAATAATTACAGTTCTTTTGAACATTTAACCCTCAGTTTCCCTCATCCAAACTGCAAAGCAATAAAACCTCTTCTGTTTGTTGTTTTGTATCGTCCACCAGGCCCTTACACTCAGTTTTTGGATGGGTTGTCAGATTTCTTATCTGATTTGGTGTTAAATACTGATAAGGTTATTATAGTGGGTGATTTTAACATCCATGTTGACACTGAATGTGATAACCTTAGTGTAGCCTTTAAAACTATCCTAGATTCAATTGGTTTTGCTCAAAATGTGCATGAACCGACGCACTCTCGGCTCCATACTTTAGACCTTGTGCTGACATATGGCATTGATTGTGAAGAATTAACAGTATTTCCTCACAACCCTGTCCTGTCTGATCATTTTTTAATAACATTTGAGTTTAATCTAACTGAATTCTCCACCCCCAAAAGAGGGTTCCATTATAGTAGATTTTTATCGGATAATGCTGTATCAAAACTTAAAGAGTCTGTCCCCTTCTTAATATCCTCAGTATTGCAGAAATGCCCTGTAGATGGCAGCATTGCTGTTTCTTCCCATTCACAAATCGATACCTTTGCTAACAATGTGACTTCCTCATTGCGTTCTGCATTAGACAATGTAGCTCCCTTGAAAAAGAAGGTGATTATTCACAGGAAGCTGGCTCCTTGGTTTAATTCAGAGCTGCGTTCCTTGAAGCGCAATGTTAGGAAATTGGAGAGAAAATGGCGCTCTACACACCAAGAGGAATCCTACTTAATCTGGAGGGACAGACTATTGTTGTATAACAAGACCCTCCGCAGAGTTAGAGCAGCATATTTTTCATCATTAATTGAAGAGAATAAAAATAATCCTAGATTTCTCTTTAGTACAGTTGCCAAACTTACCCAGAGCCACAGCTCTGTTGATCCATCCATTCCCTTAGCTCTCAGTAGTAATGATTTTATGGGATTCTTCATAAATAAAATTGATGCCATTAAAAATAAAATAATTGGCATCCTCCCAAACATGATTACCTCGTCCTCAGTAAGTGAGGCAGCATTGGAGGAATCTTTAGAATCTGCGCAGTGTTTGAACTGTTTAGAAGCAGTAGAGCTTTCTGAGCTATCTAAAATTTTAGCTTCATCTAAACCTTCTACCTGTATGTTAGACCCAATCCCAACCAAGTTGTTTAAGGACATATTCCCTTTGATCAGTGGCACTATTTTAGACATGATTAATCTATCCTTAGTAAATGGATATGTACCACAGGCTTTGAAAGTAGCTGTTATTAAACCTTTACTTAAGAAACCTTCTCTTGATCAAGATGAGTTAGTAAATTACAGACCTATATCTAATCTTCTTTTCTTATCAAAAATTCTTGAGAAAGTAGTTGCTAATCAACTTTGTGAACATTTACAAAGTAATGACCTACTTGAGGAGTTTCAGTCAGGCTTCAGAGCTCATCATAGCACTGAAACAGCTCTGGTGAAGGTCACTAATGATATTCTCATGGCCTCAGATAATGGACTTGTGTCTATACTTGTCCTGTTAGATCTCAGTGCTGCGTTTGATACAGTTGATCACAATATTCTCCTACAAAGACTTGAACATACTGTAGGGATTAAGGGGAAAGCATTAGGCTGGTTTAAATCTTATCTGTCAGACAGATTCCAATTTGTTCATGTTAATAATAAATCTTCCTCAAACTCTAGGGTCACCTGTGGAGTACCACAGGGTTCAGTCCTTGGACCAATTCTCTTTACTATATATATGCTTCCGATAGGCAAAATTATCAGACAGCATGGGATTAATTTCCACTGTTATGCTGATGATACTCAGCTATATTTATCCATAAATCCTGATGAATCCAATCAATTACTTCGACTGCAGTCATGTCTTGATGACATCAAAAGCTGGATGACTTTAAATTTCCTGCATCTAAATTCTGACAAGACCGAAGTTTTAATCTTTGGGCCAGAGTCCTCAAAAAATAAACTTCTTAACCAATCACTTAATCTGGGTGGCATTAAACTGGCCTCTGGTAATAAAGTAAAAAATCTTGGTGTTATTTTTGACCAAGACATGTCATTTAAATCCCATATTAAACAGGTTTCCAGAGTTTCCTTTTTTCACCTCCGGAATATCGCCAAAATTAGAAACATTCTGTCCAGGAGTGATGCTGAAAAACTGGTCCATGCATTTGTTACTTCAAGGCTGGACTATTGTAATTCTTTACTATCAGGAATTCCACAAAATGCAGTTCAAAGCCTTCAGCTGATCCAAAATGCTGCAGCAAGATTTCTGATGAAAATCAACAAGAGGGATCATATTTCTCCAATTTTAGCTTCCCTTCATTGGCTTCCTGTTAAATCAAGAATAGAATTTAAAATTCTTCTTCTAACGTATAAAGCCCTTCATAATCAAACTCCATCATATATCAGAGCTCTGATTACCCCGTATGTTCCTAACAGAGCACTTCGCTCTCAGACCGCAGGTCTGCTGGTGGTTCCTAGAGTCTCTAAAAGTAGAATGGGAGGCAGATCCTTTAGCTATCAGGCTCCTCTCCTGTGGAACCAACTCCCAGTTTTGGTCCGTGAGGCAGACACCCTGTCTACTTTTAAGACTAGGCTTAAAACTTTTCTTTTTGACAAAAATTATAACTAGTGACTCATGTTACTCTCAGCTACCTTTATAGTTTTACTGCTATAGGCTTAGGCTACTGGAGTATATCAGGATCTAATTTTCTCACCATATTGAGTTCTACTGTTCTTCAATTATGCATTATGTGTTGTCATTTCTGCTTTAACTTTCTGTTCTCTCTCTTTTCTCTTCATAGTAGGTATACCTGGTCTGGCGTTCTGTTAACTGTGACATCATCCAGAGAAGACGGCTCACCCGCTACTACCATCTAATGTAGAACAGATTACTAGATCAATGTGTGCTTCTGTGCTTTTTGTTTCTCTTGTTGTGTCTCTGTTCTGTCTTCTGTAACCCCAGTCGGTCGAGGCAGATGACCGTTCATACTGAGCCCGGTTCTGCCGGAGGTTTTTTTTTCCCGTTAATGGGTGGTTTTTCTTCCCACTGTCGCTTCATGCTTGCTCAGTATGAGGGATTGCAGCAAAGCCATGTACAATGCAGACGACTCTCCCTGTGGCTCTACGGTTCCCCAGGAGTGAATGCTGCTTGTCGGGACTTTGATGCAATCAACTGGTTTCCTTATATAGGACATTTTTGACCAATCTGTATAATCTGACCCAATCTGTATAATATGATTGAACTTGACTTTGTAAAGTGCCTTGAGATGACATGTTTCATGATTTGGCGCTATATAAATAAAAATTGAATTGAATTGAATTGAATTGAATTGAATTGAATTACCATACTGTACCAGCCTTATTTATAGAGCACGGTAAATACCTACACGAGCTTTAAAATAATAAACCAATAACAAAATCAAGGACCTAAAAATAAAGAGCTCTGCACTAAAATGATAAAACAATCATGCAATCAGCCAGAATGAAATAACATTTAAAAAGAATTTGCAAAAATGACCTTAAAACTTAAGTAATAATTATAAAAAAAAAAAAAAAGTAGATGTCAGCATCTCAGATGGTGTCAAAAGCCAGGGAGAAGAGATGGGGTTTCAAGATAGGATTTAAATAAAGAGGCTGAACTGAAGTCCAAGGAAAAGTCATTCCATAATTCAGGAGCTGCTACAGCAACAGCGCGTTCTCCTCTATGCTTACACTTCATCTCCAATACACGCAGGAGCAGCTGATCGGACGGATTGGGAGAGTGTGTAGCTTGGGCGTGTAGGGAGAGGCAAAGTCATTTAGAGCTTCAAAAGCAAATAAAAGAATTTTAATTGAATCATAAAATGTACAGGAAGCTATTGCAGGGAGGCTAGAATAGGTGAAATGTGGTCAAAGTTTCATGTGGCAGTTAAAAGGCATGCTGCAGCATTCTATATCCTTTAAAGCTGAGAGATACAGGAATCACATGTTCCTTCACAAAGAATGTTACAAAGGTGTGGAATATTATTTGAAAATGCCTCTGGGAAAGATTTGGCTTCATGTTAGCCAGCTACCTAACTGGTGTGATTTTCTAACTTCAGTCCAACTTCTACATGTCAGCTAACCTTCCATGCAAGCGGAATTCTCACGGTATTTCTGCGTTCAAATCACAAGAATCCATCTTGTCCCGCTCCGGCTTCAACAGTTTCAGACCAAATTAAATATGGTTCAGGCCAATCACGTTGCAATATTATAGTTTAAGGCGGAACATATCGCTGCGACGAAAGCAAGCGCAGACGAGCCCACAACAGAACCAACATATACATGGCAGCGATTCAAATTAGTCTTTGATAGAAGCAAGAAGTGGCTTGACTAGCTTACCTTGTGGTCTCTCATCACACCTGGTGCCTACATTTTGATTAGATACCATGATTGGCTAAAACTAACCATGTATAAAGCAATGTTTGTTTCAAAACCGCTAAAAGAAAAATCTGCATGCTGTATGGAGCAAAGAGTATCACTGTGCTCCCCCTCTCCAACTTGCTGAGCACACTGCCAGTCAGCTACCATACTTTCCCCCCACTTACAACAACAAATTCAGCTGAATAAAAATATTTCACAAAAAACAGTCAATAAAGTTAGAGAACACAATAAAATTATTACAATAATCAATATTTAATAGCAGTAGGTATAATTGCTGTTTTTATCTGTTTGTTTGAATTTTTATTTTAAATACCTGTTTCTATGGTGTGTATTATACTGTATATGCTTGACGCCTGATACAATCAGAACTTTTTCAAGTATGCTAGCATATATTTCAAAAGGGTTGAGATGTAAATAATATTTGTTCTGTTATATTACAAATCAGAAACCTATAGATAATATATCAGATAGTAAACCAGAATAACGTAATGTAACTAGGCCATCTTGAAGTTTTAAAAGAAATGCATTTTTCATATTGAACATAACTTTTTAAAGATGTACTGCAGCCGCCTTGGTGAATTGAGATACTGTCCACTTATTTCCCATTACCCCGTGTGCTTCAGATCAATAGATAATTACCTCCACAAATGCTCTTCTTATCCAGTTAGAGAAGAGGCAGGTGGAAATTTGCCTGGCAGAGATATTCGGTGTTGCGCAGGGTGAGAACTGTCCTCCCCTACTGCTACTTATTGGCCCATCAGTGCGTCTCTTGGAAGCTGGCATTCCATTTTGCAGCAGTACGCAGACACTTCATTTTTCTCCACTGCACTTTTCCTCTCTCGTGCTAATACGGGCAACCCACACATAGAGACACAAGTATTCATGCACAATTTCTCTGCTACGCTCTTACTAAGAGACCAGTGTTTAATAAGTGATTACATTTATGGAGAGGAGAAGGGCAGCAGAGTGGTGAAATATGCCCACATGTCCCGAACCTGGACGAGGGGCCGGTACTCACTCATTAATAATGGGACAGGCTGCAGGCCCAGGCCCTTAGCTCCCCATCTCTGCTAATTCCCTTTGTGCACATCAAAGTTCTCTGTATATGGATGTGTGTATAGAGGTTCGTACACATTCACATTAGCGAGTGTGTGCGCGCGGGTGTGTTTTATTCCCTGTGAGAAACCGCCTGTGGAGGAGCCGGCTTTTATTTAATCAGAAGTAGAACAGCTTCCACCACTGCCTATAATTTCAGCCCTATTAACGTGGTGCAGTTAATTCCTCTGAGCATTGAGACGCAGCATCCTGTGAGCTGCTAATTCACTTTACATGCAAAATGTATGACAAGTTTCTTTCTGTACAGAGGGAACCTTAAATGTTGCACATTTATACTTGAAAGACAAGGGAATAGCTGAAAAAAATTGCTATGTAGTTATCAAATATGCACAGTGATTTATACTGATAACTGCATGAGTTCAGTAACAAAAATATAGTAGACTAACACTGCTTCCTTATACCTTCCTTTCCTTCACTCTCTCGTCGCTCTATGACAAGCCAGCCAACTTAATTGTGCCCTTTAGGCCTTGGCTGTAAAAATTATATTACGGTAAGTCACTGTGTGCCCAGGTCAAAAATACATAACTTATAACAATCATAAAATAATCTCTTTGTTCCTGCAATCTCCCAACCCCAACCGTCATCTTAACCCTCTTACTGCCAATGCTGCACTATTTATTTTTTACCAGAAAAAAGCTCACGTTTGACTTTTCTTCCTTATACTATTCCCTGCAATGGTAGGAAGGGAGGAAGGAATGAAAGAAAGAAAAGTGACAAAGAGAATTTGCAAAAGGCACCAGTTATATGTAGGATTCAGGAAGAAAGGGGTGAAAATGTCAAAATAAACTGTATATATATATATATATATATATATATATATATATATATATATATATATATATATATATAAATATAAATAAAGAGCGAGAGATATTTTGCATTAACACAAAGTATGTAATAATGAGCTGTGAAGAAAAGAATACAGCTTTATAGCTGTTTTGTAAAACTCTAAAGCTTTGTTTGCATTTTCATAAAACTCCTCTCTAGTCAATACTGTAGAAACAACCTTTCTCTACAAATGCAGCCACAAGTATTTTGATATACAAGGAACTGGAGTTTTCACCCATTATTCTTTGGAAAGTAGCTCAAGCTCAGCCAGATTGAAAGGACGGCATCTGGAGAACATGACTTTTCAAGTCTTGCCACTGATTATCAGTTGAATTTAGGTCTGGACTTTTGAGTGGGCAATTCTAACACATTTTCGTGTGTTAGAATTGCCCATCTAAAACACAATGTAATCTAAAGCATTAGATTGTAAACATGGGTTTAAAATCCTTGCCCTGCTGGAAGGCAGGACACCATTGGCTGGAAAAGAAGAGGTTGAAATGGGGTTGTAATTTTAGAACCATTTGAAACTAGACCCTGTGAACAGTGGGGAAAAAGCACTCAATAATCAATCGTTTCTTTTTCTCACCTCTCAATTCAACAAATATCGTAGACCCTTCCCTTTTTCCTGCTGATTGAACAACTGTCACCCAATCAACAAGAAAGGTGATAATGGAGAGGAAGAAAAGCCCAGAAACAGAAAAAGAAAGAGGAAAAGCACATTTTTCACACCGCCATCCTTGGGTAGTGAGGTGAGCCAGGTCACTGCGGCCAATCAGCGACTAGCGTTTCTATTTTCCACAACGTGCGGCTTGGAGGGTTATCTCTCAGTTTCTGCTCCTGTGCGCATCAAGGCTTCTCATTGTGTGTGCGTTCATGTAGGCCTTTATGTGTGTGTGTTTGTAAAAAAATTGATGGAACTGGCTTTTGCAGCAAACAGATGACTCACACAGTTTGAGGTTGAACTGTGTCACAAGCGCCGCCGCTCCCACTCCTGCGCTCTAATATGTTATGTATGTTGCTGATGCAGTGGGTCTGCTTATCCCCTGATGATTGGACAGATAAAGCCTCAGTGCTCATCCCACAGTCTGCCACCTGCTCTGATAAGCGCGGGGCACGGAGTAGTCGGCAGTCGGAACCTAACACCGTTGATAGCATCTCTGTGGCAAATCTCTGGACAGAGGAATGTCTGAAGACGCCGGGTGACGACGTGGTAAACAACACAAGATATCTGCACGCGAGGAACAGGTCTGGACTTAAAAGCGAACATAAAAGCACAAACACATACTTGATACTGCACCCCTACAGCGCTGTTCTTCTGTTTTTTCCCTTGATACTGCTCACTTTCACGCTAGGGGGCTACAAAAAAAAAAAAAAAAAGTGCACACGCAAAAGCTCCCAGCCTGTATCCACCATCTGGCCCTCCAAAGGCTCAGATGTCTCTGGGGTAAGGTGAGCTCCGAGGGGGACTCACTATGTGTTTATATGTGATATGTGGGGGTGTGTTCGCATATGTGTGCGTGTAAGTGAAAGAGGAAGAGGCAAACAAAAGGGGTGAGAAAGCAGTGATAAAACAAGCGGTGGGAAGAGTTTGCAGTATATGGCAGTGCATATTTTTTTATTTTATTTTTTTTTTTAAAACTACACACCCATCACTACATGCACGGATGACTGTGCAACATATTTACAGCCCTGCAGGCACACCAACTGCTGGCAAGTGTTTGCACTAGGGTCGTCATAGCTGACTGGCGGTGATGTCTAAGTGTGCCTTAACACCAAGTAGTCGCTCCACTGTGGACAAAATAGAGCCCCTTATAATGAGATCAGGGCATGTCTACCGGCCAACTCAGTCGTAATAGTTGAAGCGCTATACTGACGACACATGAACACTCAGCGTAGTACCAACCGAGAGAAGAATTGTTATTACTTCAGGTGGTCTCAGGTTAGTAGTGGCTGAAATACACTCACGCGAGCACTTAACAGGTTATTCTTTACTTCTTTTTCAGCTCCATACTGTGTCCAGCCAGAGGAGTAGGTTCCAGCTTTATTTTTATTCTTCTTACCTATATTGGTTTGGAAATGACAAGAGTGCTGTAAAGGAACAGTTTTGCTTTCCCATTCCTGTGAGACTTAATGTGACTCTTTATTCTTTTCTTTTTTTTTAGAGGCCTTCTCCCCCGTGCAGCTGGCGAACTCACACACACACACACACACACGTTACACATTGTAGAGTTAGAGGCAGAGCTTCTAACTCTACACCAGCCTCACACAGCCACTGTACATTCATGCAACTTCAGCTGGCACAGCGCAATTAAAGTGGAAGAAATAACCGGGGGGGTCACTAAAGCCTGTTAACGCATGTAAGACCCAGACAAGTAAAATAAAACTTAGTACCCCAAAAAGCACATTGTTCACTCATTTAGATTTTCTGCAGCAACGCGCTTCATATTTTTTTAGGATGAAAATAAAATAAATATTGGGTTGGTCAGGGCAGGTGTTTAAGGATATGATTTAATTTTAGGAGAAAAACAGAGAACTAACAGTCAGTATATACGTTGCAGAAAACAATAAAGAAGATGTTACTAGGCCACAACAAAAATACCACAAGTAAATAACATAACATTGTTTAGTTAGCTCTTCTTTAGTGTTAAGATTTCAGAGTGAAAAAAAAAACTGAATCTTCTCCATCTTATCTTTTCTACAACTAATCCTGCTGTAGCATTTATGATTTTGGCCTTCCACTGATGACTTTACTCATACTGAAAACCCGCCCTTAGCTGTCCTCTTTAAACATGCATTGGTCTGCAAGCTCATTGTTAAAAATAACTACCATATGTTCAGTTTTCATAAGTTAAATCTGAATTCATCCAGTCTAAATATAAACTCATTCTTGTTCATTTTTCTTTGTTAAATAAAATTCTAAAACAAGTAGTTTCTGATAAAAAAAATCACAAATAACATAGATTATGTATTTTCCTAGTATTTGAGAACCAGCCTCGGCAAACTTATTTACATCTATTTAATTTCCACGTTCTCTTTTCTTACATAACTGTATTTTAATGCTGCCATTTAGATGTTTGCTTGTTTTAGCAGTCTGAGATTTCCCAGAAAAGTAGTCAAACGAGACAGCATTTTTAATTGTGGCCACTTTTAAAGCAGGCTGAGGTTCATATTCCTTTTTTAATCACATCTTGATGATGTTAAAGGTAGTCATCTTAGAAAATTGTGACTTGCGCATAAATAGACATTTGTACCGTTCTTTTGAATAAACCTATGTGTACCACCGTTGAAGAACAACGTTAGAAGTGACAGAATGCAATAAGCTGCAGCTTTATTACTCTACTCGTCTCTGCTGTACCTGCAAACCCACACCTAATCACTCCCTGCCTGAAGCCGGCTCCCACACAGTAACAAAGCCAGGGTTGAACAAAAAGCAGCATAATCTGTCGGTTTTCATAGATAGCACCTGAACCCTCTGAGAGGCAGAGGCTGTCCACGCTAAGTACAATACTGGACAATCCTCTGCAACCTCTCTACAGTGCAAATCACGGGAGCCTGTTTAGTGATCGACTGGTTCCAACCAATACACACCATAGAGCACCAATGAAAGTCATTCCTACCGGTGCTCAAAACCATTATAACTCTTATTCATACTGATTTATACTGAGTCGTAAAAGGAACAGCCTAAATTTGAAGTTGTGTTTTTCCTTTTTAACTAAGCAACTGTAACTCCATATTGTCATATTTTCCCTAAGGATTAGTAAAGTGCTCTGACTCTGTTTAATGTAGTTTATTTTATAGTAAACCCTAAAGCGAGGATTAAAGATTAATACAGTACATGTGTACATCAAAGCCTGAACCACACACCCCACATACACAGCATTGACCAAACTTATATGTTAATGGGGGGGAAAGCTGCAATTCCTTTTTTTTTCCAGTGCCTAAATTTTGATTAAAATCCTAAAGAAAATTCAAATTTTTTTCACTCTCTCCCTAACTGAGTGCTGTTTAGTAACAGCAGGATAAGTTGCCCTTAGTCCCAGTTCATCATGTCAAAATCAGTACTGGAAAGATTTACATTCTCCGAAATGTTAGCGCCACTCTAAAACTCAAAAGTGCGCCACATTGCAAACAGCTGATCACTGTTATGAGACGTAATCTTTACCTTAGATGAAAAGCTTTTCTTGTAGACATTGTTTTTGCAAAGCAAGAGAAAATGCCTTCTCCAAGTGGGCAATTAAGGAGTTACAGTTTTTAGTGCTTCATCTAAATTTTTCTAAGCCCCAGCCGTTGCCATGTTGCTTCGCCTCAATTCCCACATTTGGTAAGGGAAATTACTGCTGTCAATATTCCTGTATATATTTACAGCTCTGAAACGAAAAGAAAAGTCACACAACACATCATTGTTTCTGCAAAGTCAGTTTAAAATAAAACCACAGGTCTGGATAAGAAGAATCTGCTTTAGATAATGAGACACCTGATAAGTCTATATAATCATATTCTTCATTCAGGAAGCTGTTGTATTCTCCGTTGCATCCTCTAAGGATAAAGCATTACAGCTCCGTAATACATGTACACATCTTCCTGGGGGACTGTTTACAAAGCATCACTAACCTATTCAAATCCGGCCCATAATTACAGATAATGTTTTACATGATAGAGTAGCCTGACTCAGGCATCTAATGTCAAACAACGATTAGAATAGAATTTACCCCCTTTTTTGTAACTTCTTTTGCCTTTTTTATGTTTGAGTCTACCTGTTTTTAAAAGATGCGTATTGTATTCATCTGACCTCCCGTCTTCTGCCTCTGTCATCTTTTTTATCTCCCTCAGTCCCCGTCTATCTTCAATTTGCTGCATTTAATCCCCCCTTCCCTCAATTTCCTCATCCTCTCCCTCTCTCCACCACCCCATTCTGGGCCGTTAAATGAGCAGGTTTATCTAAGCCTAATTGGTTTAAGGGCAGACAGAAATAAGCAATGACTCTCCGAGCGGAGGAGAATGAGTTCTGCTGCTGCTGCTGTCTGAAGAACAATCTATGCAGAACCATGATGGGAAAGAGGACGGCCAGAGCTCAATGGATAGACTGGTGACCAAAACGGTAAAGAACAGAATTTTGGTAGTGAAATTGTGAAGATGGAAGGTTTACAGTTCAGTAGCAACATAGGCCAAGAAAATGGGGGAAGTTAAGTGATGAAAACTAATATGTTTGAATAATATCAGTCTGTTTTTCTGTTATGTCGCAAGTGTTCAGTCTCTTCAGTATTAGGGTAACCTAATATACAGTACCAAACAACATTACTTAATTTATTCATCATAAATGAAAAATAAATCTCAAAAACACTCCATAAAAATGGGACAGATTTAATTTTGGAGACTTCCTATATTGGGAACTGTCTAGAAATAATTTACGGGAATTCACCGATAACCGGGGCTCATCTAAACAAACAACATCAAGTCCAAACCTAAATATTAACATCTTGTTTCGTCATAGGCAGACATCCAAGGGATATTTGGAAAAAACTAAGAAAAAAAAAATAATTCTACGTATTACCATACGTAGAATTTGTTTAACTTACCTCCCCTAATCAGTTCAAGGCTCACGCGTGAGGCGAAAAATGTTCTGCTATGCTCATGTTATATCGGACAGTACGGTGCATGTAGGGGGCGTAGCCTTGTGACCGCTGCAGTAGGCAGTGTGCTATGTGTATGACATTGAGGCATAGCAAATACTCAAGTATGTTTGCAATAATTATGTCTGTTTTAGCCAGGATTATACAGAAATTAATGTATTTCCCCAACTATATTTAAAATACTTGTTAAGTGCCAATTTTAACATTTCAGGTTTGTTTCAGCTCATTCCAATAAAGTCCTGTTGATTTCTAGAAATTACCATACAAGGTTTTCCACTTTGAACATTTCTAGAATTTAGCAACACTTTTACCTACCCAACATTTACCCACTTTTATGTACCGGTACCGTCCGCTGCAAACAGTTTCTGATAGGCTTGACTGCCCCTAATATGTCAATGCCTGTAACAAGATTTATTTCAAGAAACTTTTATTCCTCAGTTGACTGGTTTCACAAACTTTTTATCAGTGGTTTCCTGAAGTAAGTGTGGGAAGATAGAGGTCGGATATATCAATTATTTCAAGAATGCATCCATATGGCCACAGTTGCAAAAAAAAAAATACCCAGACACATCTAAACACATATAGTTCCGCGAGTTTGTGTTGTCATCATCTGATTTGGATTCATAATCAGATCAATGGGAGTCAGGATGGGCAGAGATAATAAGGTCAGACTCCACTTTCTCTCTTAAGTATTATAAAAAGGGGGGAAAAGCAGCAGATTGGAGTTTTAACCTTCCCCTGAGGCCACCTACTTTCAATTAGCAACCCAAACAAGGAAACCACTTTAATCTTTGGTAGGGAGGTAACCCAGGGGCCATCTCCGTATACCCATCTGCTTCATTCTCATCCCACACCCTCTTTACTATGCTGTGATTTTTTTTCTTTTTCTTCTCTTCCATTTAGTCTCTTATCCTTTAAGTGTTCTCAGCCATTCAACACAGGGTAAACATCCCAACCTCAAAAAGATCCATTCTCGAAGAGGTAGCAATTTGGTCCCTATCTGTAGCCTGTGTTGAAATGTGATGAGCACAAACAAGAAAGCCGCCGCCAAATTATAGAGCAAATCCCAGAGCGGGGAAGGATCCAGGAGCAGACTCGTGAATGATTAAAGAGAAAACCTGCGTATGAGAAAACTAATTCTGATCTAACTCATTTATAAAGGGTAGCAGATATAAACAGAAGCTGGAGGGTTTCTGTCTATTTCTGACAAGGGAGGAAACAACGTGAAGGTAAAGATTTCCACATGAGCCATGATGGGGACGGAGCTGGTTTCATCCACCCATCAGATATACCGGCTGAGGGCATGCGGCCCAGAGTCCCGTCCCATGAGGTAACGCCAGGAAATGAAAAACATGTTTGACTGAGGACATGATTGCTACTGTACAAGAGGAGGCGCAGCCTGTCAAGATGAGTTTCTCAGAGTGAACAAAAATGCTAAACTGAAAACAGTAAAGAAGTGCATTTACACACACAACAGTTCTAATCAGACCAACATTCACAGTCTACAAGAGCTGGCCATCTCAAGATGAAAGACAATTATACTTGGTTTTTTTTTCTTTCTTTTTTTGGGTGGGGGGTTTGTATGAGAAAGCGTGATGGGAATCAGTTGCACAGAAAGTCTTTTGTGCTCCTGAGAAAAACCAAATGCACACACGAGAGTACCGAAAAGAAACATCACAAGTCTCAATGGCATTTGTTATGTTCGCCGTTGCATTAAATGTGTTTAAATGACACAAAGTTCTGGTAATCGTGGAAACAATTACCAGCGGTGATGAGCGCTGCAGGAGGATGCTGCCCTGACATAAAAGACAGAAGAACCAAAGCAATCCGCTGCGACCCACGTGTATGACATCCCCCGAACGCCGGGGAGATGCAGGCGCTGCCCAACAGAGAGCAGGACGCGTCTCCCCCCCTCCAAAGACATCGTACCGCGCCCTGTTCAAAAGCAGCGTTCTCCACATTTAAAGCAAGTGAACCTATTAATTCTCAAATTGTTTTTTTTTTGTTTGTTTGTTTTGTTTTTTTACCTTCCATCGCAGAGGACGTGATGACCAGGACGGATAAAAGCGCAAACAAATCCACTGACATGGCAGAAGGGTTAGTCTCCACAAACCTGTGTCCCCTCCAAAAAAAAAAAAATAATCAAGACGCACGGCGCGCGTCAAGAAAAGAAATCCTTCGCTTTGTCAGAGCGGTACTCCAGCAGACAGCCTCTGTTGTGAGTCACATTTCAAACCGTAGTAAACAATGTGTGACAATCAGCGCAAGGGGAGAAGCGGAGTATGGGGCCGAGGGGTAGCGTGGAGATGGGGAGGCGGGGAAGGTGTGGGGGACAGGGTACGGGGAGGGGCGGGGGGGGGGGTCCGAGGAGTGGCTATACGGAGAGAGAAGTGGGGCGGGGGGTGTCGGAGCGGGGTGGGGTGGGGGGGGGGGGACCCGATGTTGCACGCTCATGGACCCATTAGAGGTTCGGGGCCAATCAACGACACGTATCTGAAACTCACTAACCAATGGCCACGCCGCCGCTCCGCCTACTTTGCATTGTCAAAACACAAAACTTTTCCTTGACCTATTTGGATCGACCCCCCCGATGCACTGCGGGGACATGATGCCACCACTTGGCGTACAGCTGTTACTGCAACTCATGGTTGTCTCGTGTTTTTTTTTTTTTTTGTGTTTTTTTTCAGTGTCCCCCCCCCCCTACCAATGGCGGCTCGGAATGAAACATTTGTTAAACACTTTATCAACATGAGATCTGTCACTGTTATTTACATCTGTTATTTGAAATGTATTGTTTTAATCTTTACAAATTCCTAATATACAGTGGGTGAGCAATCCTTGTTATAAATGGCCTTATTCATTTAAGTTGCTTCTCAGTACACACCAAATACAGACTCCATTTGCATCTCTTTAATAGCTTTGACTAATTCAGCTTCACCTCCTAATGCTATTTAAAAGGCATTGCAGATCAATCCCATCCTCTCACCGTAGACCTCTCACCCTCTTTTTTGTGTGCGCTTGTGTTGCAACAGATGGTCCGCACAATGGGTTTTTCCCTGCAGGGACACAGAGAACCAGACATAGGAAGAGGCAGTTCCCGCCCTGTAGCCCAGCATCATACACCTGTCTTGAGCTAGAAATGTCCCCCCAAGTCCCCAGAGCTGAAGAACTGGAATAGAGTTGTTAATCTTCGGCCTGAATAGGCCTGATTTTTCTCCAGGCTACTAATACTTCACCACTGTCTCTTTGCAGCACACTGGCCTAGATAATTTTCACCTGTTTTAGTTTTATTACAAGCGTAATGAATGGGATAGGCCTTTAAATTTCAGGTATTATGTTATAGAAATTGTAATGGTTGCCTCCTTGTTAAGATGTGGACTCCAGATCTGGACTTTGACTGGACCATTCTAACACAGGAGTAAGCTTTGATCTAAACCTAATTGCAGCCATGGCTTCACATTTAGTGTAGTTGTCCTGAAAGCTCAGCCGTTACCCCAGTCTCAAAATCGAACAGGCTTTCTTCCTGGATTGCCCTGCATTTAGCTCTATGTATCTGCTTAGCTTCACTCTTTGTTAAAGAAAACCATCCTCACATTGTCACCATCTTGTCTCGCAGCAGAGATTGTGCATTCGGTGTGATGTGCATAAATATCTTTTTACCATTCAGAGTTTTTCATAGTGGCCAAAACATTGTATTTGTCGTCATCTGGCCGGGGCATCTTTTTTCAAATGTTCGCTCCCCCACAAGTCTTGTGGGTAAACGCATATGGAACTCCTTGTTTTTCTTTCCACCATGATTTTCTTACTGCAACTCTACAACAAAGGCCAGATGTGTGGGGTTTTCAGCTATTACTTGTCCTGTCAAAGACTTCAGTCGTGTGAGCTTTAGATTTCTGCAGCTCCTGCATAGTTACCATGGACCTCTTAACTACTTCTCTGATGAATGCTGTTGCACAACAATAGATTTTGTATGGCTATTGATAAGGAATAAGTTTCAAAGGTAATTATTAACAAAGTTAGCTATTTTAATAAAAAAAAAAAATAGACCCCTTGATTATCAGTTATAAGTCTCAATAGCTATGTTTACATGTACAAAACTTCACGATTGGATTGTAATGAATTTGGATTAAATAATTGAATTGTACCATGTATATGGGCACACAATCAATTAATCCGATCATAATGTGTGTGTATATGCACCTGGCTTTATTCAGTATACAACCACTCTTACATGCACAGTTATGAGATTTCCCTAAAAAAAATAAAAAAAACACACACACTCAGAAGTACTTCCGTCTTTGCTAAACTACAAAAACAAACTGTTGGAGGAGGAAACCAACAGTCAGTACTGGACCGGAGCTGGACAATGGAGATGACAGGAACTGGCAAGCAGGATGGAGCCGGAGCACGGAGGTAGCAAGACCAACAGCACAGCAGAATGAAGATTTGGAAACCAGAGCTAGACCAGCAGCACTGCAGAGTGGAGACTTGGAACCAGAACCACAGCAGGGTTAACGGCACGACTTGGTGAATACTTGCAGGACCGGAGAGAGAGCCGGACCAGAACCACAGCAGGCAGGCGGAGATGAAGGGAACACGAGCTGGACGAGAACAAGATGAGGTGCGCAGCATAGAGCAGAATCAACAGTAGTAAACAGAACAAACCAACGAGGAAGGACTGAATGCAGGGAGCTTAAATAGGGAGGCTGACAGGTGTGCTGAGTGCTGGCTGATTAGTGACTGACAGGTGTACGTGATTACTGAACTGTGGGACCCGAGCTATATGGAAGGTGAAAAGTGTCCTGAATATGTGAGTGGTGCAGCAGACAAAGCTGCACCATGACACACTGACCTTATTAAGCAGCTAATAGTGCACACAATTACAGAACAAAAGCAAACAAATTCTTTCCAAAATAAAATAATTTATTAACAAAATACTCCGACTTTCAGCTGAATAATTTTAGTCAACAAACTCTTAACCGTCAATTAAACTCTAAGTAAAACTAAGAAACTCGGAGGAAAAATAAACAAATAATAAAATTAAAAACAACAACTAAATGTTAACTAACAACCTT
This sequence comes from Fundulus heteroclitus, assembly GCF_011125445.2. Lineage (NCBI taxonomy): Eukaryota > Metazoa > Chordata > Actinopteri > Cyprinodontiformes > Fundulidae > Fundulus > Fundulus heteroclitus. Next base: position 14,481,471 of record NC_046366.1, read on the forward strand.
GAGATTAAACCAATAACAGATGTGTTAAAGCCCCGGTGAGTAAGATTTTTCACACTGGCACACCACCTAGAGGTGTGTTAAAGGAATTATAAACAACCTTGCCGTGAAGCCTGTAACAACAATATCTAGTACAGAAGCCACAGAGTATCATAAATGTGACAATATAAACATGTCCTCCATGTATTAGCTACTGCTAATAGATAATAGCTACGGTCATCATGCAAAATAGTTTTTGGCACTCCAAAAAAAAGTAAAAAACAAAGCAACTGGACTTGTTTTCCAAATTGAATGCAAATTCAAATTGAATTAAATTTGAATTTGCATGTTATGTAAGCCATTGCAAGGCCTTTGTTGGGCAATGGTATAAAGCTTGTTACTCCGCATTCCCTCCAGACTTTTTGAATTGATAAAGCTTCCGGGAGAGGAAGCGAAACGTCTTCAACTATGGAAAACAAGTCCAGTTGCTTTGTTTTTTACGTTTTTTTTTTTTTTGGAATGACCATGACCTGGATGACTGAGAATCTTCACCAGCAGTTTTTGGCACTGTTCCCAAGTCCACTTGTAGTTTTCTAAAGTCACCAGTATATTCCGTGAGTCGCGTTTTTTTGGAGTCTTTTCTGAACGTTCAGTCGCTTATTTGGGCTCTAAAAAACCGACTAAAGCGAGTGAACGGGCAGGCCGATATCTCTCCGCCTCTCATACACACATAGTAGAGGGGACGAGCAACCGAGCCATCTCCTCCTGCTGGGAAGACAGAGTAGTTGCTGGACTACACTGCCCTGTTTCTAACATAACACCAAAAATAAACTTCACTGCTATATTGAATTAACTTACCTGCTGTCCAGCAGAAGGCCTGCAACCTCCCAAACCATTTAAAATCCCCGCTCTCTCATGAATTATCTCCAGCTGGTAATAATAGCCGACATAGATTTGTTTTCTCCAGTTATTACATCTTTTTCTTTTCTTGGTTACTTTCGCTTCCCTCTTACTGGGTATAGAGTATGGCTAGTCCTCCATGTCAAAAGAAAACGGTAAATTGAGTATTCTGTGGTCATCTTTGCTTGTTTTGTACTCCTCCTCCACCGACAGCAATGTCTCTTTAACATGGTTCTGTGTAATTATGCATGTTTAAGAACCATTGTTTGCTTGAGATTGGGTTTGAGTTTAAATTAGTTTTAAAACTAATTAAGAAAACTTGGTTTGTGTTCAAACAACCTTACAATGCCGGCAAAAAGGGAAAGTAAATATTAAAGATCATAATAATTATATTTTCAAAGAATGATGTTTTAAGAATAATTTTCTGAATTAGAAGTCAATAATCTGTTGGACAATGGATTCTTAATGTTGTGGTGATTCGCTCTCTGAAACATATTGAAATAAGTAATATTTAATTTGTTTTATCCTAAACTAATGTTCTCTGCCCAGACACAACCTCTCATGGGACATTTACACCAAACATGAATGAAGCGGCCTGAGTGGGTGATTTACATATTATCCCTATGCAAATGGTGAGGTCTGGAGCGGTGCAGCGTCCCGCAATGCGATAGCTGTGATTTGTGTAGAATGTGCGAGAGCAAAGCGGAACCTGCAAGGACCTTGGCAGCAGTTCAAATATCTGAACTTTTCAGTCAATGTGTGTCAACCAATCAGGTAGTGGATGTGATATACGGTGAACGAGCGCAGCGGAGACAAAGCTTTTTTTCAATCAAAATGGAATACAGAAGAATTTATGTTGACACAAGATGAAGTAAAGAATTCTTTTCAGAGGTTTGTGGGTTGTTTTGAAAAAAGCCATTTTAATTTAGTTCTTAAAATGACTGTTAAATCATTCATCATTCTTCTTTCTCTTGTAGCTTCAGAGCTGTTCCCGACCAGCCGCCACCTCTGCAGCCGACTCTGGTTCACTCTCTGCCCGGCCTCTTGCTCTCTCCCACTGTCCGTCTGTTGTACCGGTAATCTGTCACAGAAGCAGGATAACAGTGTCGGATCCTGAACAGACAAATGTATCGCTGAAGCAACAGTGATCCAGCTGTAGCTCCTGGATTCCCCAAACTGGGAGCAGATCTGGTGGACTCAGGGATGATGGTTCCGTTGTTCAGGTTTCCACATTAAATACAGCCAAGTGACTCAGTAAAATCCCGGTCCAACATGTTGTGTTGAAACTGGGAAGCAGATAGAAGCTCTTCCTATTTGATGATGCGGCAAAGTGCGGTGAAGCCATTGTCAAACTTTATGTAAGCGAAGAGTCACATGTGATTCAAGTGTAAATTTCGCAAGAATATCGTTCGGTGTGAACACACATTCACTGCACTCATTCTGAAGAACAGTAGAAGAGTTCCAATTGGGAAAATTGAGTCACTTGGGGGTGGCCTAGCCGCTAGGCCGAGCTTCTGCTTAGAGTGGCACGTGTGGCAGGTATGTACAGCTGTAGTTCAACGTCTTCTCTCAGGGCAGTGGAAGGGAAGGTCTGACTCAGTTGAGGTGTTCAGGGACACGTCTCGTCTAGGCGATATGTAAATATTTTTTGCTCACGCTAAGGAGTAGCCAGGTGCAAGGGGCTAGTCTAATTTTCAGCTAGGATATGATCAGTAGTTACCCAGGCCACAGACCATACTTATTTTGGATCCAAGCTTTCTTCAGAGATGCCTTATCTTACTTGGCCAGTGAGATCAAGGCATGCACACACTTGCCCCCACTGCAGACTGTGGGAACAAAGGAAGAAGCTCTGTTCTGCTGACGCTTTATAGCAGCTTTATACTCTATTCCAGCTGTGAAATCCCCACTTGTTGGAAGTAGTTTAAGAAGGAGGTTAATACTGTGCATTCTTGGAGTTAGAGTTTTTACCTATCTTTTTTGTCAGCTGGTGCAATCTATCCTAGTTCTCATGGGTGGAGTCCCAACAATGCTCTCCTTTCCCGGCCATTCAGCCGAGGTGGACAGCTGGCAAGTTTGAAGCTGTACCAAACAGTATTTTATTTTACGAAGAAGCAATCAAAAGTGGTCCATGAGATGTGCAAAGTTAGGAATGCGGTTTTATACACGAGTTTAGCATTAAACTTCATCCCGACCTGTATGTTCTTTGGTTTTCATGATGCGGTTTGGTCATAAATGTTCTCCAACATACCTCTGATGCAGTCACAGAAAAGTTGTATGTATACTGAGAATCAAAAAGCCAATTCTGGATTTATTCAGGGGAATCTGAGAAAAGGGGACATGTTTGGAATTTAAGTTGAACCCAAGCGTAGGAAAAATCCAAAGTCACTATATTAAGTGCAGTAAATTTAATGGAGAAAACCATAAACGTACAACTTAAAAACCTTGGAAACAGGACACGGAATCAGCATGTAGAAACAGACAGAATAACAGAAGGATCCAGGGGGAACCTAACAAACAGCCTAGTATACACTGAGGCAAAGAGGCAGAAATGGCAGGCAAACCAGATGAGCTAATCAGAGGAAATGAGAAACAGCTGAGGAGGATATGTAAGAGGGAAGGAGAGTGATTATCTAAAACTGAGCAGACACTGATACAGAAAACTCAGGGTAAGGGTGTACGGAAATAACTCAATGTATAAAAAAACAAGAATAAACTGGAAAGCTAAATGTGAAGAAATTCAAAAACAGAAATAAAAACATCAAACACATGAGCACAAAGAAATTAACCATTATGACAAAACTTAAATGGCAAAGATAACAAGACCATGCTGAGAGACTTTTGGGACATAATAAACAAGGGAAATGCTGCATGACAAAAATTAAAAACCATTGGCCCTGTCCCAATACTCACTTTTCCACCCTTGTGCTCCCTGACTGTGCGTTCCCTCTGAGGGTGTGAGTGTCTAGTGTGTCCCGATTCTCCAGAGAGGTATTTCGCCCCGCCCCCTTTGTGCCTTCAAGCCACACGTTGGTAAAGTCCACATTGATGCGGGCTTCACTGAAGTGTGACCCACAAGTTATTGCTGCATGTGACGTTTTGAGCTGCAAGGTGAAAATATTTTTATCTAAAAATATCTAAAAATCATATTGCCACCTTAAATAAATGACTAATCACCATTGTTTGTTCCTTAAAATAAATATGGTAGTTATTTTTACTTATAAAACTGAGTGCCTGAGAGCACCAAGTAATATTTTGCACATATATTTATTGACTTTGTTTTATCTGGAAGTGTGTTTCTGAACAAGTAAACAACCAGTTATGCTTTCTGTGTGTGATGTTGATTTTGTTTTTACCTCACAGCAGCTGTTGATGAAGTTGAAAAAATACAATAATTAAATAGTTATGAAAAATATCAAATGTCTTATTTGCTTATTATTTGCTTATTTTCTGTAACAAACAAAAACATGTGACATGAAGTTGCTATCATTAATGAAAGACACACAATATATGTATCTTTTTGTTATTTATATATTGGGTATATATTTAACAATAGTATTTTCTATTTAATTCTCATTGTGTCAATACCCACTCTGCTATACTCATTCCTCTCCAATTTCAGTTCCTGCAATTTATTCGCCTCAAAACAATTGCTTGTTGCAATTTCAATAATTTTTAGGCAAAACACTGACAGCAAATACAGTGATGTTCCCGTAATTGTTGGTGTCGCTATTATGACAGAAGAGCAAGTTAATAACATAACCAGTAGTGTCCCAATCCTCCTGTTTTCTCTTGTAACCTGCGCACTCAAACCCCTATTTGCACTTCCTCCAAGTGCACACTTCATAGAAGTACGTAGGGTTTAGTGCGAGTATTGGGACAAGGCCAAGGCCTCAGCATTGTGATGAAAGATGGCTAGATACAAACATACACCACACTTTTCAGATTATTTGTGCAAATATTTGAAGCTTTTTTATTCCACTGCACAATTATGCAGTATTTTATGTTGATCTGTTATATGAAGTCCCAGCATACATAAATATTTGTGATTGTAATGTGTCAAAGGATGAAAAGTTCAACATATTTTAATACTTTTGTGAGATGCTTATTTACATGCTATTAATGTCTGAATAATCTAATAAGTAAATGATCCCCCAAACACAAACATTTAAAACTAAAACCTAAGAAAAAGTTTACCTTCTTTCAGGCAGTGTTGAAGACCTTTTATTAATTATGATATAATACATAATGCAAGAATCTCAGAGTACATCAAGGCTAACACATGCTTCAAGCATGGTTGGAAAATAATAAATGAGCCTTAATTAAAAGTCTTGTAAGTACTCAGTCCTTAAAACATGTTCCAACTAATAGCATCCCAGGGCATTTCTAAGGATCTGTCAATCACACTGTACTGTATATTACAATGCATTTTATGAACAGAACTGATTTGACAAAATACCAGGGACTTCAGCAAGCAAACTTTTTTTTTTTTTTTAAATGGGGAAATACATCTCAGAAAATAATACTTGAAACTCAATATGCTTTGACAAAATGTGACCACTAGCTGATAGAAATGGTATTTCAAAAATTAAACATCAGTCTATTTAGTGTAATTAAAAACTAGAAATTATTTATTGCTGAACGCTGAAGAAAGTAGTTCTAATGGAGACTCTTTGGGAAATTATTAGATTATATCTTATTACATTATATACATTATTTTTTTTTCATAAATATTTTTAGTTTATTTTCATTAGCTTTAAACATTTTACCCCTTTTTGTGTCCTTTTGTGATTCAACTCCTAACCTTTTACAGTGACAGATATCAAATCTGGTGTAAATGAAAGATGACTCACACATAATAAATGGCTGTTCCAGTTGTGGCAAACTGATGAAATGGGGCAGACACAGGGCTTCAGGAGCACCACGCGGCAGTTGCTAACCTGGGAAAGCAGTTGATGGGAGCATTTGTCATTTTTAATGGTGTGGTGAGGAGTGGCACTAAAGTGAGGCATAGCATGGCACAGCACAGCATGGCCCCCGGTGCTGGCTGCTTTGTTGGCCTCTTATAGCCAAACAATCGTATTTTTCACCCACCAGTCCTAACACGACACTTCTGCAAAGGTCTGTTGAGGAAGGCTGTCCCTGTTTGTCCCCCCCCCCCCCCCCCCCGACCCCCACCCCAGGGGAGAAGAAAGGAAGGAAGGAAGAGCAGAGGGGAGCAAGAAACAATAGTGCTTCTGCTGTGGCACATCCTCCCTTACAATGTAAACGCTGACAAACAACCACATGTGATAGCACACCCATTTGCAGACGTTCACCAACACAGCCCTCCGAAAATGATCCAAACAAAGCCTGAGAAGCACTTACCTACTTCAGCTCAAGAGCCTCCACCTAATACCGACACTGAGCCCAAACACATTGCACAACACCTCTTATTCTTACTCTGGCCTAATTTCCTGTCTCTGCGAGTGTACATTCCCCAAGCTATTTTCATTCCTCTTTGAGAACCAGATTCACAGTATAATCAAGTGGTGACTTCACCAGCTTGAGTAATGTCTGAGTTTAGTATGAATTAATGCACTTTCATGCACTGTAGTCTGTAAGATGACCCTACATTAATTGTACTTTTGGCAAGTACACACCTAACCAACATCTCTTTGGCTTGTGAACTTTGTCTTTTCATTTAGTTTTGCTTTGGATTTGGTTTTTATGCCAATCGTATCTGATGGACTGACCGATTAATTGACTACGTAAGTAAAAATTGAATATAAAAAGATTGAGTGAAAATGAAAAGGTTGGTTGGTGGCAAGCCACTGACAGTTCTGGCAAAATAATTCATGACAATGTTCACATTTCGACCACAAGGTACAATGTACTTTGTTTAGACCGGTCTTTTGCAGCCTCTAACAGGTTTTCATCAAGGAATAGTTTTTTTATATCCATTTAAAACTGTGAAATTTCTGAGACTGCCATCTCAGATAATTTCCCCATTCAGTTTTCAGCCACGAGGCCACAGGTTATCATCATTGCATTCTCACCTCTGCTACTGCTGGACAATTTACTGCTGCTTCAATGGACTGATGGTTTAACTCATCAATAGGTCTGGATACATAGTTGTGTTTAAGGCAGGAATGCAAAAAAGCTGAACAGCAGTGTAAGAAAGAAAAATTGCATTTTTCTGTCGTCTCATTAAGAAACACATTTGCTGAGTGCCAGAGATCTGTTAAAGAGGCAAAATCGCATTTTTTTCTCCACTATATTCAAGGACAGTGGCCATTTACCCAGTGCTATTTAATGTAAATAACTGTTTTAAATCAACATATCTCTGTCCAACTCGATGCCTCAGTCACCCCTTGCAAGAAATTAGTATCCTTCTTCATTCAAGACGTAGCATCCGTCAGGTAGGCTACTGGTACATCTGCTATTGCTAAATTGAGCTTTCTGTTTCCTTTACAGGTTCCCCTGTATTTGAGCAGTTCTTCTGGACAAAAAAAGCTAATTCCATGAAACCTACAAACTGCCCCTCTGATAATTTATTTCCCAAAAAATTATGAAAGAAGTTTGTCCTTATCTTATGTTACAGTGACCTAATTGAGCCCTACAGCTCATCTGGACAGAAGCTGTTAATGGTTCCATGAGCCTGCTTTAAAACTAGGGGTGGGCGTTCATTTAAAGCTGCTGCTCCTCGACTTTGGAATGAACTTCCTCTCGAGCTGCGCTCTCTGGACTCTCTGGTAGATGTGTTTAAAAAGCTCCCAAAGACCTCTTTGTTTAAAGAGGCATTCCAGTCCTAACAGACCTAATCCTGCTACTTTTGTATTGTTTTATTTTTTTGTCTTATATTGTATGTTTTTATTATTGCACAGAACTTTGTGACTGTGTTTGTGAAAAGAAATAAAGCAAAAGAAACAGAGCTTACTTACTTGCCTGTTAACTCATGTCTTTGTTTAGGAAACATCGCTTCTGCCTTCAAACATGCAGCAGTCCATTCCATTCTTAAAAAAAACACACCTTGAGCCTTTGGTTTCATCAAATTTTAAATCAATGTCTAACCTGCCCTTTCTCTCCTAAATTTTAGGGGAAAAAATGCAAATCCAACCATTTTTAGAAAAAAATGCAGTTTAAAAAATTCCAGTCTAGCTTTAGATCCTTGTATAGTACTTTATTAAAAGTTCACAATGACATTGTTCTGTCAGTTGACACAAATGGCCCTGTAGCTCTGGTACTTCTGGACTTTACAGCAGCCTTTGATACTGTAAACCATTCTGTCCTCTTGTCTTGCATACATCACTATGCTGGTATCTGTGGCACAGCTTCACTGCAAAAAGGGAACTAAAATTATCTTATTTTAGGGGTAGAAATTCTCATTCCATTGGCAAATAGTCTTATTTAGCTGCTCAAATCAAATAAAAATATACACATTTTGAGAACATTTTGCTTACTTTTAGTTCCTTTTTTGCAGTGTTCAAAGTGGTATTTCCTCCTCTACTGCTCCTCTTTCATTTGATTGCCACAAGGTTCCATTTTAGGCCCTCTGCTTTTTTCCTTACATATGCCAGGATGCAGTAATCCACAATATTGTCTTTCTGATTGCAAACAGTGGCTAAACCAGATTTTTTTTTTTCATTCAATCAATTAAAACATCAAAGGAATTTTATTTGGCATCAAAGCCCCTATTGACTTTGGAGATCTGACTGCTAATTTCAGTTACTACGTCAAAATATTAGGTCATAATAAACAAGGATTTAAAATTTTACAAAAATTGCTTATGAAGTTTAATCTGGCTTTTATCATCTACCCCTTCTAACTAAGGTTGCAGCTTTTCTAAACTGTTGTGACCTGGAGAATATTCATGATTTTATCAGTCCCAGAATTGACTATTTTGTGTTTGGGGGATCAGTCATCTCTTTGTTGCTTTCAACTTGTTTAAAATGCAGCAGCTCACCTTTTAACTCAGACTCCCAGATGGGAGCATTTAAGCCCTTTTATATTTTCAGTACGTTGGTGTCCTGTCCATTTTAGAATGGATTTTAAAAGTTTTATTGTTTAATTTTAAAGCTCATAACTGCCTTGTGTAAATATGCCATTCAACCAGCCTGTCGGTTTAGGTGGAAGGCCATGTCCTTCAGTTGCTTGCAGTTATACAATTTTCTTTTGGTTTTCACATTCTAATTGAATAGTTCTCACACAGCAGCATTTTCAAAGCATGACACCACGATGTTATTTTGATCTAAATCAAGGTTAAAATCTATATGTTTAGAGTGACCTTAAAATGTCTATATTCCATTCAAACTGTTGTAGTTAGTTTGAATATCATTATATTAAGTTTTTAATCCAACCTATCTTGACCTACTGCTTTTATTCCACTGCAATGTGGTTTCATCTTTGTTTTGCTTTCAGGGAGAAGCTGACACAGGTTCTACGTGGCCATGCGGTGCTTTCAGAAGACTGGACAACTACAGCTAATGTTATCAGGGGGACAGGTAGGGGAGTACTTTGTATGTCTTTTGGAAGGAAAGTTGATAAGGAGACTTAGTGGTTAAATGAGGAAGTACAGGAGTGTGTTCAGAGAAAGAGTTCATCTAAGAAGTGGGACATTGTGAGGACTGACGAGAGTTACCAGGAGTAAAGAGGAGGCAGAGGTAGCTAAGGCCAAACAACGGGCATGCATTGACTGGTATGATAGGTTAGATAGTAAGGAGGGAGATAAAGTTTTATACAGTTTGGCGAGGCAGAGAGACAGTGATGAGAAGGAGGTTCACCAGATTAGGATCAAGATAGAAATGTAATGACAAGTGCAACAAGTGTGACAGGAACATTGAAGGAGTACTTTGATGAAGAAAAAAAAAACAGAGACAACAACGAGCAGAACCATTGTGGATCAGGAAGTAGCAAAGATTAATACGGCTGGAGTAAGGAAGGCTTTGAAAAGGATCAAGAGTGGTAAGGCAGCTGGTCATGAATATGTACCTGTGGAGGTATGGAAGTGTCCAGGAGAAACAGCAGGGGAGTTTTTGACTAGGCTGTGCAATGAGAACATGGAGAGCATGAAGATGCCTGAGGAATGGAGAAGTGTTCTGGTACCACTTTTGAAAAAAAAAACAAAAAAACAAGGGAGATGTGCAGAGTTGTGGCTACTACAGATAAATAAAGTTGATGAGTCATACAATTCAGTTATGGGAAAGAATAGTGGAAGGTAGAATGAGGTCAAAAGTCAGCATCTGTTAGTAGCAGCATGGTTTCATGCTAAGAAAAACTGCTACAGATCCTGTATTTGTTTTGAGAATGATGGAGAGGTCCAGAGACGGTCAGAGGGAGCTGCATTATGATTTTTAGAACTAGAGAAAGCAAGTGACAGGTGTGCTATGGTATTGTATGAGGACATCTGGAGTAGTAGAGAAGCTCATTAGAATGGTGCTGGACAGGTGTGAGAACTGTAAGACAGTAGTGTGGTGTGCTGTAGGGGTGACAGAGGAGTTCAAGGTGGAAGTGGGACTATAACAAGGATTAGCTCTGAGCCCCTTCTTTTTTGGTGTGGTGATGGACAGGTTGACAGATGAGGTTAGACACAAACCTACATGGACTATGATGTATGCAGAAGACTTTGTGTTGTGCTGTGTGATATAGGAGTATCAGCAAGAATGAAAGAAAAGGTGTGCAAAACGATGGAGAGACCAGTGATGTTGAAACAATGGCACTGAGGAAGAGACAGGAGGCAGAGCTGGAGGTAGCAGAGATGAGGATGTTGAGGTTCTTTTTTAGGAGTGACGACAATGAATAGGATTAGTAATGAGTACATCGGAGGGACAGCTAATGTCAGATTTTTATGCCGTCTCAGACTGAGATGGTTTGGACATGTACACAGGAGGGATATTGAGTACATCTGAGTACTTAGGCAGGAGACATAGAGGAGATTTATGGATGGAGTGAAAGACGACATGATGTTTGGTGTGAGAGAAGGAGATGCAGAAGGTAGGATTATGGTGATATGTTTTGGCAACCCCTAAAAGAGAAAAGCCAAAAGAAGAAAAATAATATTATAAAAGGGGAAGAATACACCACCCTTTTCACATTTTGTGAAAAAAAAATGTAAAAGTGATTCATCGTTTTTCCTTCCATTTAGAGTTACACACTACTTTGTGTTGGTCAGTCAAAATAAAATCCTATTGAAAGATGCTGAGGACTGTGGATGTAACACGATACAATTTGGACATTTTTTTAGGGGTATAAATACTTTTTGTGGAGGATTTTTATGGAGTCTAACGAGAGAGGCTGAAACAGACTTTCTGCTCAGACAGTCATAGCTGTAAAAATGTATCCTTTTGAAGACCATGTATGTGTGGAGATGAAAATGCCTTAACCATTATGCAGACATGGCAGGTACTTAGGTGACAGAGGACCATGGTGCCACACTACACCCTGAGGGTACAGACTGGTTATCAGGCCAAGCTCTGCCTCCATCAATCTTCAGAGGTCTGCACACTGCCTATTGAAAATTTGAGTGCAAAGTCTGTGCTGAATACAGATACACCTTGGAACGGTGTTGCCCAAATGAAGGGTCAAGACTCTTCAGCGAGTCCCAGACGTAGCCAGACTTTCTGGGTCACAGCTTAAGAGAAGTGTTGGAAAGTAGGTTCATTACAGGGGAGCATGTAATGCTGGTTAGGTTTCTTAAAAGGGCATTTTACAAGAGGGGAATGGCAAAGGCCATGTCTCTTTGGAGTTATGTAGAAACGCAAACAAATAGTTCCAATGCAGCAGAGCAAAACTATGCATAGAAAGTTCATATCTGCCTGCCACTTACAGCCAGACCTCTGCAAACAAAAAGAAGAGTTGGGGGTTTGTTTATGAACAGCAAGGTACAGTTTCTGAGCTCTGAAAGTAGGATTGTTCTCCAGGATGACAGTAGGTCAGACAGGGGGGACTTGGCAGGAGCTAAAAAAAGTACTTTCATTAATCTGCCTCTGATGTCAGAACTGATGGGACCTGCTCCTTGCCACCTGCACATAGTCACTTGAGAGACATTACCTGTATTTCTCTGAGTTGGAGCTTAACTCAGAAAGATTGAAAAACATGTAAACAGCAATGGAAAATGGGGCAAAATGCCTTGATGTGTACACCAGGAGAGAGGATGCATGATTCTGTGGCATTAGAGAATGTGAAGGCCAGAAGATGTGTTACAATTCATTTCTACATGCAGAAACAAGCTGTGACAGTCTTATTTGTTAAGAAGCACAGTTTAATTAATAGCTGTTTTTTGTACACATTCTATTGTATTAGAGATTAATTTCTTTTGTCATTATAATCCCAGCAGCACAATGAAAAAAATTTACTTAGCACGGAATGTGTAAGAGCATAATTTTGATTATTAAGTGTGTGTAAAACAGGAAAAAAAATAATAATAATAATTATGAGTTCATGCAAGCTGAAGTGGCTCTCTTCCTACTTGTGTGTGAGCAAATACACATATGAGCACGGTCAAATTTGCATGTGTAGAGTGGCTCATTCTGCATAGAGTCAACCTTTCCTGACACCATTATCTATCTGAAAACACGTGGGATCTTTTTTGCGGAGATTGCAAATTCTGAGAACAGCTCTGAAAACACAAAAAATAGCATAAACACATTCAACAAAGCATTTCACAAAGCTCACAACAAACCATTAATTGTTTTTTTTTTTTTTCAGTTTTGATGACCATGATTGTAAGGGTACGTTCATTTTCTCATGGTTTGGAATCTAATCCTTGGCAAGGTCAATAAAGTTCTACGTATTTTTCTTCTCGCAGCCTTTAAGAAAATGTCCTATTAACTGTGTTTCCTCCAACTTGTTTTGTGTTGGGCAACTTTCCATTCATTCACCAACCTTCTTTAACATAGTTGCCTTGACAAAAATAAAATTTGACACATTTTAAATTGTTTTTTGAAGTTATCATGGACTGGTCAACCAGGGGAGTCTCTCAGGGATTTCTCATTGCCAAAGTATCATTAAGAAAATGTGCCTCTTAATGAGGAAAAACAAACTAGACTGACAGCTCATCACTATATGTCAGCTTCCACTGCCAGATATTCCCACATGATTTTGTTGGGTTGTTTGTCTCCTAGGGACACTATTAAAATGCAGCCCCCTGTCTCCTCCGACCTGTCTTTTTCTCTCCTCTCTGGCCTGTGACAGATAGCTGAGTGCAATCTATCAACTTCAGTCTGCCACAGTCAGGGCTGGAGCTTTGTAAAGCCGCATATGGACAGAACGTGCACATAAGAGTGCTCACCTCTTAGTCTGTCACACTAAATGGGATAAACATCTGGTGAAGGAGGAAAAGAAAAAAAAGAATAAGGTGAAATCAATCTGCCCTCTGTCCACCGTACACTGATCCCCTGTCACAGGCTGACCTCTGCAACAAATGAAACTCCCATGCTGCATTTGAATACAAAAACTGAAGTACTTAACTCTGGTTCAGCACAGTGGATAAAAGGGACTAGACTCCCTATATTACAAAGCTTATTTAATGGTCATTTGTAGATCCTTAAACAAGTAGCACCTGAGCCTTTGAGCAGAGTGAAATACATAACATGTAGTCATATCTGTCTGTCTATCTAGGCAGGTATTAAAGCTATATTTGGTAATCCTATTCAGAAGCACTTTTCGTTATACTGGGTAAAATGGTCCTTCCATCTTGAAAGTAGTCAATACATTATGCATTCAGAAAAAAAAAAAAAATCTGTGGGAGCTGCAGGCCTGTAAACACTCCAACTAATCCCTGCTCTCCGGTCTGAAGAGCAGGATTTTTTCAGTTTTGGTCCTGCTCTCACTCCCCTCTGCCCCTCAAGTATCGCCTTATCTATTGGTTGTCCCACATGCAAATCATTCTGACGCGCTCACGTAACGGTGTGCGAGCATTTTCCTTGTTAGTTTTCGCTTGCTGGCTGCACTTCTAGTGTTTATGTATCTGGTTAGCTTAGCAGTTAGCTTCAGTGTTAGCCATTCATTGTAGCTCTGCTGCTCTCTCTGAGTACTTTGAACACGACTGAGAGTCGCAAGAAGCGAACCACGTACAAGGTTATGAGAAGAAGAGGAAGGTCCCAGTAGAAAGAGATAAGACCAGAGTGGATTTGGGAGATTTTCACATGATCCCCCTGAAGAGCGCAAGAGAAGGTTAGACAGTTTTGCCAAATGCAGTTATTCAAAAAGGGACTTGGGTCAACTTCTGGAAAAATCACAGACTCTACCTTTAAGCATGCTTTTCATTAAGTCCACATTTACGTTTTATGTTATTTATTTATTTTTTCGTCTGATGTAAAACTCTAATCTTCTAAGAAATTAAATGTTGTGTTTTCTGTAAGCAGTGTGATGTTTGTTTTAGTTTTGGAATATGAAACAGCTGTTTATCCTCATGAAGATTTTGAAGGATATTTTGCCACAATAATTGTGTCATTTGTAGACATGGTCATGTATGAGGGTTTCCAGTTTTGGAAAGTTTGGATGGCAGCTGGGGCAAAATTGTAAAGCATGCATGGAAAATATTCTCTCTCCAAGTTTGGGCTCACAATATTGAGTAAATATTATAGTGGAAACACTCAATTACTTTGTGAATATTTATGGATTTATTGGACTTGTACGTGTGAGTATTTGATGAAGCCAGAGATTAATTCACTGCTTGGAGGCAGTTTCTAAAGTCCTGAGGACTTTAGTTTTTTTTTTTTTTTTGGATCTACTTATTTGGAGCTGAGTAGGGACTGTGATGTGAACAGACTGTTATTCAGGCATGGGTGTGGTCAGCTGTATGAGTAGAGCGGGCAGAAACTGCCGCAATTTTCCAAACTTGCTACTATAAAGTAGAGGAAAGTAATTGAATACTATCAAGCAACCAGTAACTGTAACCCTTGCTGCAACAATGAGGTGCATGCTTTTCTGTGCAATAAAGGAGACTGCAATAGTCAGCAAATACTTGATGGAGAAACTGTAAATAAAAAGTGGAAAAATGACAACAAACAGTTCATTCACACAGTTATGAAGCACAACACATGGAATAGGCCACTGGAATAGCCTGGAAGTGTGGCTTAAAGCCCCCACCTCCAGGAGGTGTTCCCCTGCCACAGTCAATGGAAAAATAACAAGTTCAGAGTAGAGTAGAGCTAGACTGAGCAGAGTGGAACTTTTACATTATTTTTTTTAGATACAATCATGAAACATTGAAACCATATCTTGTATTTGTCTCAAATGAATGGCAAAGGTCATCTAAAGTTCCTTTTTGAAATGCATTCCAGAGTGCTATACTATTATAACAAGAACAACATGTAAGTTAAACTGTCATGTTACAAGATCATCTTTGGCTTTTGTTTTATCTTTGTCTATTTTTTGTCTATTCTTAGGATGAACTTGCCTGGACAGCTAGACCAGGGCATGCTGAAAAATACTTTCCTTGCCCCTACCAAACTGATGTGCAGTTTTCCTTCTGAAGGTCTCAAAAATCGTTTTTAAACTTACCATGTTCTTCACTGCCAGTGAACCGTCACTTGTTGGAAAAACCACACTAAATGTCTAAGATTCAAACAGGATAAATGTTCTTCAGAATACTTTTTTAATCAACTTAGATGGGTAACAATTTAAAATGTGTCTTCTTCACTTTTATTGTTTATTTTAATTTGTTTAATCTCCCTGTGCGTTGATATTGATAATAAATATTCATATGTCCAATTCTTTGGCAGCTGTGTCTATTTAGAATTATAGTCAGTTTTACTTGTATAATATTTTGAAAGATTCACTCAAAAAATATTGCCATTAATTTCAGAGTTTGTAACCTTACACACAGAGCCCCATACTATAATGAGTTATTGAAACTACCATTTATCTCAGCTTAAACAAAACCCATTTAAAAAAAAAGTCCAGCTGAGATAATGTCAAGTACAATTTGGCAGACATGTTGATTCTCTGTTTGTTATCCCACACAATAATATGAGACAGGTGGGGGTTTATTTGTATTATTTTAGCTAATACTCAACTGTCGTGGCTCGACATTGGATCTGAAAATCCGACTGATACTGAAACTATTTATTTTAGAAACAGCATGGGATATAAATTTCTGTTGTGTGACTCTTGCAGATTAATTTCTTTCATTTTCTGGTTCCACCTTAACTGAAGTTCTGTTTGATTCGCTTTGAGGTATTTTACATCTGCTCTGCCAACAAATTGCTGTGTTTCTTAACTGCATTTCCATCTTTAAATTTGTTGTTGCATCTTGTTTTTCCTATTCAACCAGTTTGTGAATTTGCTCTCCATCAGTCTTAAACTCAAAGTCATGGTCAAACACCTAGAAATGTGTATAGTGTGCTGACAAACAAACACAAACATGGCCTTGGTGGTGAAAGATGTGTTTATGCAAATTAAGACAGAGTAGAACAAAAGGATTTAAAAAGACACAGAGGCCATCAATAAATGCCACACCAGTAGAGCTCAGAGCTTTTAGTTTAGACAGCTGAGATTTTAAATGATTCTTGGCTGTGGGCCAAAACTGCCTTGGATATTTATTATGCAGATAATGACCTAATTTAACACATACACACACCTACATGACAGTCATCCTGTCAAGTATTCAATAGTAAACAAACAATAGACTTAACACACTGACCTTTTCATATTAACACTGACCTTTGAAAGCAATCTTTTCTCCCAGCATGCAACGTCAGATCAATAATGGCTGCTGCCAGGTGATGCTTGGAGCGTAATCGGCCTGCAGCGGGCTCAGTGGCATGGAACGCTCTTCCATATATATACACTGCATTCGTTACAGTCCATGTCTAATCCTAAATGTCAAAACTAACCCCTGCATAAAATATATGTGCAATTGCAATGTATTTATCACTGTAGTTCTTGCCCCCACAGCACACAGTCACTGGCTTAATTTATCGAAATCAACTGTTAAGTTGACTTTGATAATAAGTCGGAATTCAAGCTAGAATAGCAATTAAATGTCTGAAACATGATTCTTACTAATCCTTTGTTATGTATGCTTCCTTATTTTTTCCTTTCTCAATGTAGCCATGACCCATCCTGTGTGAAAGTAGGCCACTCAGAGAAGACTGTTCGATTTTCTTATCCATCCAGGAGAAGTTCCATTACCACAGCTTCTTAGTCAATGACTTTTCATTTAGATTAAACTTCTCAGATTTTTGGCTCAACAAGGCCTTGATAGATGCCCTGTCAAATTGTGTAATTGTGTGTTTGAGTGTCTGTCTGTGAGCATGCGTGTGAGCATCTGTGCGCGTGTGTGTTTCTGAGATGGTATCGCTGTAAGGGTAAGATTGTGGAGAGTAGAAATGTGTGGAGTTGTGGATAGAAAAGCACACAAATACACCACTGGACTTTAGATTCCCATTGCTGTAACAAGGACACTGCATAGATTTTAAAAAAAATATGCAAAGCAGAAGTTATATACAATAAATGATCTCAATAAAAGTTTTGTTCAGAATTGAGCACATTTTCTGTAATCAACAGTTAATGTGTGGAGTTTACATACTCTCATCATGGTCATGATGGGTCAAGATGACCATGATTCATCTTAGATTTGGGCTTTTTAATGATGTGGCTTTTTAATTATGCATTTGAATTGTTTATTTCCTATGTTTGGTTAAATGTACAATGTACAAGCACAGTGTTTCCTTACCAGAAACCATGGGTGGACAGCTCAGTGTAGTCCCTGCTGAAGGCCCAGGATGCAGCATTCAGATCTGGAGACCGACTGGCTTACAGCAGGGCTAGAAGTGAACTTACAAAAGGCATCCAGAAGGCAAAGCACAGATTCAAGCAGCGCATTGAGGACTGAGCAGGCCTCTTCAGTCCAAAACCTGAATGGTTTTGATCACAGGTTTATGACACTGTCCTGCTTCTCGTTAGACATGCACACATATTACGACTCTAAGCAGCCGTAGCCATGGCTCCACAAAAAACAAAACAAAAAAAAAAACATGGTCAATAGCTGTGCTGGTTTCTTATTACCTTTCTTTTTTTTGTTATGATGCAGCTGGCTCCGATTGTCAGCTCCTATTGCTCAAAAACAGAGATGCTGGTATCCTATTTTTTTTCCTGTAAACAGTGTGCGGCTATGTGACCATCATCCCTTTAATCAATATTGTAACCAAACTTTCTGGTTTTGTCACCGGCACTACCGGAAGAAAAAATATACTCTGGGCTTTCGGATCACTGCAAGGCTTACCGGGACCCTTTGCTTTTTTCCCCCCAACACTTCTGTACAAAACATCGGGCAGCTTGCTGCCTTATGGCAATCCTCAAGGGACATTTTACCACCATGTATTAAACCATGTTTCTACACAGCAATGATGAAACCAGTTTTTATGTTTGATTTTCATTAAAAAAAATAGTGCACACTGAATATATCATTTCATTGATGTAACAACAATAAGTAACCCAAAAGGTCATAATTTATTTTATGTTTGATAAAGAGTGATGAAATAGGGGGAAAGGGAGCTCCAGAAACTCTCAGCACTGTGTTCCAGGCATCCAGCAGTGTTGCTTCCCGACTTGCATGCAACGTTTTTCTCTAAATGCTGCGGTCTCGGTGCAGAGGGATAGAATATTCTCATAAGCTTCCGCTGCCGTGTAAAAGTTGAAGTTTAAAGGTCATTTAGCCATAACTAAAACAGCTACCCCCTGAAACATGCAGTGCTGCATACATTCATAATGTGTAATGTGTGTGGGTGCAGCACCTTTTGTCTGAAGATGTGTGGCACAGACTGAGTGACAGCCAGTGGTTATCAGTTAGCAGCTAGCGTTAGCTTCATCAGATTTCCTTATTTATCATCTATTTAATGGTTGCAAAGCTAATATTTTTGTTTGTGGAATATGAGTTTGCAGGCTAACCTCCTCTAATTTTAACAGCTTTGAATAGCGACTGCTTGTCTGTGGTCACTCATTATATCAAAGCCATTTGGCTCATTCTGTCTGGAAAAAACTGCAAGTTTTTTTTTTTTTTTTATCCTTTCCATACTTCACTCACGTATCATTTTAGGGTTTCCCTAGGTGGAACACAACCAGTGACGGACTGGACGGTCTGGCATTTGGGCAGATGCCAAAAGGGCCGTGGGCCCTCGTGGGCCATTTGGGCCTGCCAATCACGAGGCGGCATGATCGTCGGGTGTGCGCGGCCCCTTTCACCCTGTTCATTGTAGGCCTACATTATCTCTCGGCACACTAATAAGCCAAATGCAGGGTTTCCCGTAGCGCTGTCTTGGCGAGCCTCGCCAAACTCACGCTACCGCCTCGCCAACATTCCAAAAAAAAAAAAAACGAACTGGATATGCTTGCATGTTTATTTGACGTTAACACGCGTTTTTTTTGTTGCTGCTTTCGCGCGTGCATATACTGAATGGCAGGGAAAAAACACATGGATATGCCCCCCCCCACTTGGTCCGCGCAAAATTAGTCGTCGTACTGGAAGGAGCGAAGAATCAAGGGTTGGAGTCAGTTCTGTCTATCCCATTGTTTGCAGTCAGTATATTTACCAAGCAGTCCTCAAAACCAGGATAATAAAGCACTGAATCATCAGTCCCGGAGGAACAAGTGTTCAGCAAGGAAGAAGTCTTGTCTCCTCCTCCTCACAGGCCTTATGATTGTGTGACAAACTCCCTGCATGGGGCCCTCAACCTAAAAGCCATCTTTATAACCTTTCCAGACTTAGAGGGAGGTGATGGCATACTACATTCAGGATTCACTTGTTGTTACAGGTATGATATACTCTTCTTCCCATTCAGTTGGTGAGGCTTTGTCTCGAGGGCCCTGCACTGGTTACTGATGTTTAAACCAGATAAATGTCATGGCATGTCCTAAGGAGGACCCATGCGCAGAGCGTGGTACAGACAAAAAAAAAATTAATTAAAAAGAAACATTACAAATATTTCTTACTAATGAGATCAATGCAGGAATAGCATAATCAGTCGGGAATGGAGAGGGGAACGGAGAAACAGGAAACCAAACGGAGTGGCAGGAAGCACAAGTGCTTGGAAGAAACCAGCAGAGGAGAAGTGACAGCTGGGTGGATAATATACAGGGGAAAGAGTGAAGAAAAACATGACAACAAAGGTACGAGTAATCAGGTGAGAAATAAGGAACAGCTGAGATCAATGAAGCAGATGAGCTGAGGAGAGGAGTGCAAAGAACAGAAACAGAAGTGAAACACATGAAGGAATCTAACAAGGAATATAGAAAACTATACAAAGAACAAGAATTAACTAAATGACTAATGGAGAACATGAAATAAGCCCAAAAAAACTCAATCACCTCAGGATTGTGACAGATTATTATTAGGAACAAATACCCACTGCCCCTGATAAACTCTGCTTTTCAATCTGTGCATGAAGTCACCATCTTTTCCAAACTGGACTCACACAATACATTTCACCTAGTACAAGTCAGGGAAGAAGTTGAGTGTAAAATGGCATTCAATACACTATTTGGCAATTCTGAATATCATATAATGCCCTTTGCCCTAGTAGTTTTTCAGCCGTTTGTCAAAAATGTCCTCAAAGATTTTCTTGATGTGTTTTCTATTTGGATATCTTAAGATATCATGTCGATAAGGTCATCCAGTGATTGCTAGAAAATTGTCTTTAGGGAAAAGCTGAGAAATGTGAATTTCATAAGTCATCTGTGTTGTTGGTATCATACCAAGGACACAGATGACCTTCTACACTACAGACTTCTCAATCAACTCACCAGGCTGCCACCTGCAGAAGTTCTCAGTTGACTCTACCATAGGCGGTCTCATCACAGATGAGGATGAGTCACAGAACAGACAGTGGGGCCAGACTTTTGTAGACTGGCGCCAGCAGAACCACCTCATGCTAAATGCAGCGAAAACAAAAGAGCTGGTGGTGGACTTTCGGAGGCACATACCTGCCTCACTGACACAGGTGAACATCCAGGGAAGTGATGTGGAGATAGTGGACTCTTATAAGTACCTGGGTGGTCACTTGAACCACAAACTAGACTGGAATCATAGCACTGATGCTCTTTACAGGAAGGGTCAGAGCAGACTCTATTTGCGGAGGAGGCTGAGGTATTTTTGAAGTGCAGTAGGCACTCCTGTAAGGCAAGGCAAGGCAAATTTATTTATATAGCACAATTCAGTACAGAGACAATGCAAAGTGTTTTACATGATTAAAATATAGGAATAAAAGCAAGTAGGGATACAATGTAGAAACAAAAAAAAGAACGTTTAAAAACACTAAAACAGTTTAACTTGAACATTCAAAGGCAGTTACAAATGTGTTTTTAATCTCGATTTAAAGGAACTCAGGCTTTCCGCACTTTTACAGTTTTCTGGAAGTTTGTTCCAGATAAGTGGAGCATAGGAACTAAATGCTGCTTCTCCATGTTTGATTCGTGTTCTAGGTATGCAGAGAAGGCTGTAGCCAGAGGACCTTAGTGGTCTAGAGGGTTGATACACTGATAACAAGTCTGTGATGTATTTAGGTGCTAAGCCATTTAGGGATTTATAGACTAACAGAAGTATTTTAAAGTCTATTCTCTGAGATACAGGGAGCCAGTGTAAGAACTTTAGAACTGGGGTGATGTGCTCTATTTTCTTAGTCTTAGTGAGGACGCGGGCAGCAGCGTTCTGGATCAGCTGCAGCTGTCTGATCCACTTTTTAGGCAGACCTGTGAAAACACTGTTGCAGTAATCAATTCTACTAAAAATAAACGCATGGATTAGTTTTTCCAGATCCTGCTGAGACATTAGTCCTTTAATCCTGGAAATGTTCCTCAGGTGATAGAAAGCCGAGCTTGTAACTGTCTTTAGATGCTTTTGAAGGTTCAGGTCTGAGTCCATCACTACACCCAGGTTTCGGGCCTGATTAGTGGTTTTTAGCTGAAGCGACTGAAGCTGTGTGCTAACTTTTGATCTCTCCTCTATTGGTCCAAAAATTATTACTTCTGTTTTGTTTTATTCAACTGAAGAAAATTTTGGCACATCCAGGCATTGATGTCTTCTAGGCATTTACTCAGTGCTTGAACTGGTTTATAGTCACCTGGTGACATGGTGATGTAAAGCTGTGTGTCGTCTGCATAGTTATGGTAGCTGATGTTGTTATTTTTTATTATCTGAGCTAGGGGGAGCATTTAGATATTGAAGAGGAGGGGACCCAGGATGGACCCTTAGGGAACCCCACATGTAGACCTTCTTTAACTTTGTAGCAGCATCCGCCATCTTCTATGGTGTGGTCTGTTGGAGCATCAGCTTATCTGTAGCTGAGAGGAAGCAGCTGCATAAGCTCATTAGGAGAGCCAGCTCTGTCCTGGGATGCCCTTTGGACCCAGTGCAGGTGGTAGGAGACAGAAAGACTGTAAGTAAAATCACATCACTGATGGACAATGTCTACCACCTCATGAATGGAGCGGTTGCAGAGCTGGAGAGCTCTTTTAGTGACAGATTGCCACATCCTAGATGCTCCAAGGAGCGTTTACGCAGGTCCTTCCTCCTGGACCAGACTTTATAATCTTGGCTGCTCCCAACAGACATAACTGTTTACATCATGCTAATCGTTGCACAGGTTCTGATCGATCCATTGTCTACGCTGTTCCCAAATGCTAAGGTAACTTGTAAACGCCTTAGCTAGGGATGCTGCTGCACTACTATGCATATTGCATAATCGTATGTTATGTAAATATTGCATATTCTATTATTGTTTGCTATGTAAATAGGCTGACGTTTTTTTTTTTCCACTGTCAAATAGTTTTTCGTTTGTTCAATCATTACTCTATTTACTATTTTCCTCTATTCTTGGTGTTTCTTTAGAGTTAACTTTAGACTAGACCGGTTTGCTCTTTTTTCTTCTTCTCTTTTTTTCTCATTGCTAATAATTTTGTGTAACTGTGTATTTGCCACTGTCACACAACTTATCTCCTACATACAGTGTTAACTTGATCTTAGATGTATGGCTCCAGGGCCTTCAGTTTTTGGTTGATTGGGAGGGGTATGGCCCTGAAGAGTACTCCGTGATAACCTGTGCCTTTGTTCTGGATCACATCCTAATATTTGTTTTATATTTATATATTTATTTATTAAATATTTGTTAATATTTGACCTGATAGGCCACCTGCATGTGTCCGTTGAGGCAGCGGTAGTGTTATGTTCGGTCATCCTCCCCTTTCTTGCTCTCCTTTCCTGTGCTGGTTTTCTAAGATGGTTTAACCATTCTTTATCCATTCTTTCCAGTTGATACGACTGTATCCCATCTTCTCATCAATAAGGCAGTATCTAAGGTCAGCTGTGGCGTCATCTCCCTGCCAGTTCATCAGCCATTATAGTGAACAAAAACTTCTCTTACAAGAGTTTTTTTTTCCTCTCTGAAGATTGTTAAAGTTGTAACTGTTTAAAAAAAGCTTGATTCCCTAGTGAAATTTCTTTATGACAAAGTGACTGAGCATTCCATAGACTTCAAGACTCACCACTTCTGGTAGAATATATACATTGGCTGGTCACTCCAACATTTGATCTTTCACACAACATAATTGCTGCTTAAATGCGCTCCACCTTTCACCTTACACTGTCTGGCTCATCTTGGACTCAAGAAACCCTCTCCTCTCCACTGCTGGATTTTTTTGGGGGGAAAACAGCTATCAGTCAGTTTCTGGGTCAGCTTATTTGACTCCTTTGTTCTTGAAATATGGCACCTTCAAGCAGAAATCAAATCTGTAGCGGTCTATCGTGGGCAAGTCAAAGGCCTTCTGGAAAAATGCTTTATTGCCAGAAGACCTATTAAGTCAATGACAAAAAGAATGTTTGGAAGAATCAAAGTCAGGCTTTCAAATCTAAGAGCACTGTACCAACTGTCAAACACAGTAAGAGGTAGCATCATATGGAGGAACATTTGTACTGCCAGTGATAATGGTGCATTAGACAAATTAGATGGAAAAAGGAAGGCGGACTTCTTTGCAACTCTTTAACTTCACCTAAAAATTAACAACTGGACAATTAGAACTTGGACACAAGTGTTTTTCCATCGTTTGTGGGATCAATTCCAACAGGGAATGTATCAATAACTTTTGAACCATAACCTTAAAGCTGGCTAAATGCTAGAAACCCATTTATGTGAACGCTAAGGATACTTCTGAGAAAGTTAGTTAAATATTATCCTTTAAAACAAAGTCCAAATACCATACTTGTTATGCAGACTGATGACTGTGCAGAAAAAAAAAAGGTCAGAGCCAGGAATAATGTCAAAGAAGACGTATTTTATATAAACATATGAAAAGTTGATTTGTTCTACATATATATAATTACTAATTATAGGACAGTAATTAAGTACATAGATGAAGAAGAAATTAATATCTGTGCATTTATTATATATATAAAACTTGCATTTATGTATCTGTGAACTGTACAGTTTGATTTTGCTATGCCTTCTTTGTAGCTATGTCTTGTCTCGAGAGGGTAGACTCAGTTTGTTTCCCCTTTTTCTGTAATTGGTTGCTTTGTTTTGTTTTGGCTACTTCCCAGGTCAGACCTGCTACAGGCACTTAAAAGCCTTAATCCCCAGAAGTGTTTGAGGCCCAACTTATTTCTTGGTTTTATCCATGTGTGACAATATCACTGCTGTGTTACATTTGCTGTGACAGTTGAGATTGCAGTTGCTTGTAATTTAGCGGCCTATACTTCTCCTGGGTTTCTATTAGAATAAGGACAAACTTTGTGCAAGTGCCTTTTATAGAGGACATCAGCAAAGAATAATTTAAAATGTATTATTAGCAATTTTACATCAAAGTTTTATTTGCTGATTCTATGTTAAGTGTCAAGTGTAACTGTTATAAACTAGGGGAACGTTTTGTTGATAAAACATTGTTAGTTATGCCCATGTCTCCTGCCTTAAAACATTATAATAGAATGGCTGTCAATAAACCAGGGCTACATATCCCAGCACTCAGAACTCGCTCTTTCCCAACATTATGCTGTGACTTACTGCATTGTTGCCTTTGATGACGCCACAGTGCCACCTGGTTACCAAGACTTGATGCTGCAGTTTGCCGCAGCAGTGCAAGTTATAGGCAGGATATGAAGTTCATAAAAAAATTGGATTCTATGAAAAAATGTTAGAAGCAAACAAAATAGAAAATATGCTATAGAAAGTTTGAATAGCACATTTTAAAGAATGTTTATGACCTAGAATTTCATTCATGAAAAAATATCAACACAGCTTTATATTAGTGAAGACAGTTACTCATCTTATAATGTATCTATTAAAACTGGTCAATTTCAAAACAACTGAAAACATGCTCAAGTACAACCTTTTCTAAATCCTAACTATACCGACAAAATAAGCAACTAAAGACCCATTATTTACTGCCCTGCTCAAAATGCAGACGGGATAATTTCAGAACTTCTACATTATCTTAAAAACAAAACACTACTTACATCAGTTTTGTTTTAAGCATTACGACTCAATATAATATGCCTTCCTTTTCAGGAGTAAATTTGACATTACTGGTCAGTCTCCTTTTTTTCTCTTTTTCTGTTATTACTTCTCTTTTTAGATATATCTGTTACACTGTTGCTGATATATATGAATTTCTCCACTGAGGGAGAATTTTTATTGAGTTCTATTCAATTCAAACATATTTTATTCTATTTTTATAGACACCATTAAACATTAACTTGATAATGGATAAACAGTATTTTTTATATCTAAAGAATGCTTTTGACAATTTATTCTTCTAAAAACACTGAAACAGGCATTCCACTTGTATGTATTTAAGGTCACATCTTTTTTCATGTATTTATTTGTATGTAAATGCGTTGATGTTGGCATTCTTTATGTATGCTGATGACCCAGTCATCCATGTTGGTGTAAAGGTTTGTTGAACCCAGGACAGTATTGTTGGGGACTGAGGTCTATGTGTTGTGTGCACTTCATCTTCTGTTTAGCTGTCTTTATTTTCTGAGTCGGTGCTACTTGAGATTTGACAGTTTTCCGTAACATTATGTTGTTTCTCTGCCACTGGGTGCAGCACACTGGCAATATTGAGCTTAAACAAAAGTACTTGCTGTGCGGGCGAGGAGTGAGCAGCAGATACACGAGCGTGATTGACTCCGTTAGGACGTTCCTCTTAGCTCTGATTAGTTGTTTCTGACTGGGAGTAGTGTATTTCTGCAAATGTCAGGTGAGACAACTGAGAGGAGCATGAGTTTTTTCACAGATTATCTCTCTCATATTTATTTGACTGCCAAGACATGGTGACAATTTTAGCACATGATCTTATTTTATTAGCTAAAGCTAATAAAATAAGATCACACATAACTATAGGCTTTTGCTCCTGAATCAATCCACTTAAAGGGTTTAATGTGTTGTTTTGTGCGGTGGGATGGTATTTTACCTAACTTGGTTGTAATGACAGACTATTTGAGCAACTATTCCTTTTCTATTATCTCAAACCAGATTGGCCATTCTCTTCTGACCTCTGACATCACCAAGGCATTTTTACGGACTATTCTTTGCAAATCTCAGTAGATCAAAGGTTTCTGAAATAATTAAACCAGCCCATCTGGCACAAATCAAAGTTTAAATCCACTTTCTTCTGCATACTGATGCTCAATTATATATATATATATATTTATAAAATATAAGATTGCTCAACACAGTCAATAATTAGTGGGGGGGTTGGCTGTTACTGCAAAACATTGCAAAATGATATATCACAAATTCCCACTGCAAAATGGATCCCATTTAATAATTAGTTTTGCTTCACCACATGCCAACACATATAGCATAGTGTACCCAGTAATCCACTGAAACAGTCAACAGCTTGTCTTCTCAGTGATTTTGAGTTACAATTCTGTAATTTGCAATTTATACTACCAAGTTTTAAGTTATGTGCTGATGCAAAGCAAACTGACCAACAGTTAAGTTCTCAGTTCCTCCCTGTAAGGTTAGATGGCCAATGTGTGAACAGACATCTTTAAGTATTGTCACAGATGTAATTGGATTTAGGCTTGGACTTTGACTGGACCATAGTGTTTTATATGCTGGCCAATTCTTTTTTCTCTTATCTGTCCAAACCACCTTCAAACCACATGCTTTCTATGTTCCTTACAAGGCTTGGTGCAAACAGTGAATAGGTGATCTTATATCTTTCTTTCACCTGTTGCGTTCTTCTTTCCACTCTTACAAAAAGGCTAGATTTGTTGGCTGTACGACAAATAGTTATCTGATCGACAGCTCTTTTCAGCTGAGTGGTGAATCCCTGCAATTCCTCCAGAGAAAGCATGGGCCTTTTAGCTGCATTTGTGATGTACAATCTCTTCACTTGCCCATGTCTTACTCGGTTTACAGTGGTGTCATACTCTTTTGAGATACTCCTCCTTTTTGTTTTGATGATGCACTGAACAGTTAAAAACCTTGGGTATTGTTTTATAATCTAACCCTGCTTAAACCTTCTTTACAAATGCACCATCCTTGAGTTGCCTGCTGTGTTCCTTGTTTTATATGATGCTGTTTCATAATCAGACTCAGGTACGTTTGTATAACATATCTGAGCCTTCATTGAAAACCTTATTTTATATGATGTAACTTTCACACCCTATTCATTATTAACTACTATAGGTGAACTATTTAGGGTACTTATGATGATAAGTAATTGTCCAGGGTTTAATTTATTGTTATTAGAGTGAAGGGAAGTTCTTTTTCTGCTTTGCCGTCTCCAGTTTGTGTATCTAGATTAAAAAGGTGGACTCTACAGTGTTTCTTCCACCCGCTGAAGAAATATACCTCTCTGCAATTCAGTATCAACAAAATTAACATTTGTTTTGTTGGGAATTTAAACCTAGTCAAGGCTGTGACATTCCCTTATTATATCTTAAGACACTCAACAAAAAAAAAAGATTTTGTGAATACAAACTGCCTTTGTTGGATTTAGCCTGGGTTAAATATTAAAGATAAATTTGTATAATTCTCTGTGGGAAATCCATCATTTAGCATTCCTGGTGATATTTTTTTATTTTTATTTAACCTTTCTTTAACCAGGAAAAGTCTCATTGAAATTAAAAAATCTCTTTTACAAGAACGTCCTGGCCAAAACAGGCAGCAGGGTTACACGTCAGTTACAAACATTTATCCACACAGTGACGCTATCAAATGTCAGAAGCAACAGATTTTACACTACAATTAAAAATAATCAGTTAAAACAACTACATGTTAATGTGACTGCATCTCTGTCATTTAAAAGTATTTTAAAGGATTCCAAGGAGACCAGCTCCCTCAGTTTTAAGTAATTTTGTAGAAGGTTCCATGAAGAAGGAGCAGCAAACCGAAAACACTTCTTTCAGATCGGACCTTTGGAACTGACAGTAAAAATATGTCGGTTGAACGAAGGTGATAGGACATTTAACCTTAAAATGAAATATACATTTGTAAAGAGCAAGGAAGCTGACCAAGCAAACATTTATAAATGAGTAAGTACAAATGCCGAAGCCAAAGACAATGCTAAATTTACTTGTTTTACAATCTTTCGCTGGTTTCGGGTTGAGAATTGATGACTTTTGTTTTTAAAATTTTCTTTTGAACAACTGTCACCATCAGAAATATTGGTGAGCTTTTCAATGAGTTCAGCATAGCTAAAAAAAATCTGTCCCAGAAAATTTTAAAGTATTTTTCCCACTATCCACCCAAATCCCACATCTATTTCAGTGGACAAAGCACCCTTGTTTAAGCACAAATTTTAAAGTTCTGACTCTCATAGTTATGTCCTTACATGAAGATGACTTTACCCAACATCAATCTGTTAACTACAGATTACATGCAGGATTAAAATTCCAGAGCAGTTAGGCGCCTTCTGCAAACAATAAAAAATGTTTAAAGCCAGTCATTACTTCAGGAGTACACATGTATTGTAGCTGCACAATTAACTCCAAAAAAATCACTCCGCAACAGAGGATTAGTCTACGTAACCTATAGTTAAAGGATAAACATAGAAATCCCAACCCTTTTTAACTTGCTTGCCTGATTCTAGTTTTTTTTTTTTTTTACCTCAGAGATGTATTCCACATGATTTGTTGTAATACAATTATCAATTCATTATCTAAACCTTTTCTATTGTAAATTATGGTGAATAGAGTCATTTAGATCAATATACACCTGTGAGATATTATTCTTAAACGTGTAATTTACATTTTTTTTTTTGGGAGATTTCAGGGTTTCAGACTAAAATTTACTGATAGGGATTCTTGTGTCCCGTGACAAACTAACATGTCATTTCAGGGGAAAAAAACAATATGGTGGTAACATGGTTGTCTTGGATTGCTTTGCTGCTTCAGTACCTGGATAACTTGCCATAATTCATAGAACTGGGAATTATGTCCTTCCCATTGTTCATGACCTTCAGTTCAAGCACACTTATGCAGGTAGACAATGATTAAAGCTCACCAGCAAGTTAATCCTTTAGTGGATAAAAAGAAGATGGCAAAATAGTTGGAAATACAAATCCAACAAAGACATTTTGACAGGCTTTAAACAGGCATTAGAAACATCAATGTTCCTTAAGAGAATGTTTTGCATGGACTTCCACCAAATCAGTCCCAAACAATCATAGGTAATCATTCCAAATACTTAATAATGGCACTTGTTGCTACCAAGGGTGACACAACCAGGTACTAGGTTTAAGGGGAAACTTATTTTTCACATAAAGCCAGATTGATGGATATAGCATTCTTTTCTTAATAAATGAAATTATCAAAGGAAAACTATATTTTGTATTTGCTCAGATTATCTTTGTTTGATATTGACATTATTAATATTTATTTGGTCATCTGAACTATTGGCACTGAACGCAATTCAGAAAAAATCTAAGAATTACAATATAATTATGTGCAAGTGAGTCCCACAATTGATGCATACTCTCAACACTGTATCCAGTAAATTATACATATTTCAATATTGTAATCACATTGATTGTGCTTCACAATAGTGACCACTCCATGTAAATTTATGATATTGTCATGTGTGTTTCAGAGAGTTCTTGAGCTAGAAGCAGCTCCGGTTGAGCACCAGTTAATCTTCATTGATGAGGTTGGGTTCAACCTCACAAAAAGACGAAGGAGGGGAAGGAATGTCGTCGGCCAGCGTGCCATTGTTGAAGTCCCTGACTAGCACGGAGGGTACATCACAATGTGCGCAGATATTACCCACCACGGCATCATCCATCACCATGCTACCCTTGGCCCCTACAACACCGCCCATTTGATCACATTCCTGGACACCCTACACAACACACTCATTCCACCAGATCAGGTAGACGGCCCAGAGCAGCTCAGGTACGTTGTCATTTGGGACAATGTAAGTTTCCACAGGGCTGCTCTGGTTCGTAATTGGTTCACTGCCCACCCAGGCTTTTTAGTTGTTTATCTCCCTCCATATTCTCCTTTCCTCAATCCTATTGAGGAATTTTTTTTCTGCCTGGAGATGGAAAGTGTATGACCAAAATCCACAAATGTGTATACTTCTTCTCCAAGCTATGGAGGATGTATGTGGGGATATAGCAGCTGACACTTTTCATGGCTGGAATCGCCATGCTAGGCGATATTTCCCCCGCTGCTTGGCCCGGGAAAAAATTGCGTGTGATGTGGATGAGGTGCTGTGGCCAGACCACAACAAAAGACCGGATGCAGCATAGTCGTTTTTTTATGTAGTAGAGTGTTTTTTTTTTTTTTTTTACTCTGTGTACAGTAAATTCTTCTTTTGTTTTGTATGTAGTGTATGCACAAATTTGTGTTGTTTGGGAATGGGATGTACACTGTGTACATTGTTTTTGTTGGGACAAATAAAGTATATTTGTTACTGTGGTGTGTATTTGTGTGCTGGTGATGATTCTCAGTCATCCAGGTCAGGATCATTCCAAAAAAGTAAAAAACAAAACAACTGGACTTTTTTCGAAGTTTGAAGATGTTTCGCTTCCTATCCAAATGTGTATTTGTGTGTTCTGAGTATAAAAACAATATAGTCAAATATTTTACAACACACTTGTGTATGTACTCTCTGTAGTAATTGTATCACTGAACAAAAAAAATATAGTGGTAATATAATGGTGTTTTCCATTCATCATAGCGTTTTCCATTGAGCTCATCAGTGCTCAACTGGTTCTTATGAATGTCTACCATATAAAGGTTTTTGTGTTTCATTTGAAAACAAAATGCCATTTTGAGAGGAAATAACATTGTTTTGAATGTAAAGTTTCATTTTGCAGGAGAATTGAGGGATTTTGCTCATTGTGTCTGTTTTTTTATTTATTTGTGTGTAGAGTTCTGAGAATATGAGGCATTCTTTCAGAAAATGTGTGTCAACAATCAAGAAAAACTTTAAAAGTTCAAATTTACAAGAAACATAAAGCAAAAAGAACAGAACACTCAGCAGGACACGTGGTCTATAAAACAATAAACAGGGCAACAAGCTAAAATAAAACTATTTTCAAAAAAACAGGTCAGCTGAGATGCATTTTCAGACTTAGTTAAACATAAGGACTTATGAAAGAATTTTGACAAATTTTTCCAGTGACCTGTCCGGGTTGCTTGCATTGTAAAATAAATGTAGCTTGCAATAAAACCCGTTTTCCAAAGGGTGGCAGTGTGCACAAATGTAGGGAGTGGACTGATCTTGCCTTTGTAGGACTGAGTCTTCTATTCAGTCATCTGACAAGAGAAATGAGGTAAAGCCCTTGATCTCAAAGATAGTCACTGATGTAAAAACAAGAAAAAAATCATTGACATTGATTCCAGAGAGCTTGAAAGGAAGGAAATTAAACTGGGATGCATTCATTACATTACAAGAAAGATCAAAGTCCTCAGAGAATGTAATTTATGGGTCAGACAGAAATGTGTTTAAGTTTGATCTGATGATCTGCATGTTTAATCTCTTTGTTTACAGCTCTTTGCAAAAGTTAACACCTTGAAGGTTGATGATTAAGTGCTCTGTGTCTTTTAGTTCATGGACACCTTTCTGGATTTCCTTACGAAATCCCAGATATCAAAACAACAACAAAAATAATTCAAAGCTTTAGCCAGGTCAGAATGTGAATTTAAACCACCTGAGGAGGCATGAGTGTGACTGTATGGGTTCTGGAGCCCAGCAATAGCTTTCATTCTTGCCCAAGCTGAAGCATGTTTATGGCCATTTTCTTCTTCAGTACAGATTTGTAGTTTTGCTTCACTTTTAAAATGTCAGGTTTTATTTCTTTCATGACTGACTGTAAATCAGAGACTGTGATGAAGTGATTTCTTATGTTGACAAGACTTGACCAATTTGGTAACCAGTGGCCTGTTGATCAAATAGAGTTTAACACAGTTAATGGAAAAAACATATCCATGCAAAAGACAATATAAGAACCTGTCATATCAACCAATAGATCTAAAACATCCCCACCTTAACAAAATGTCTCAGTCAATACATCTAAAACATTCCTGTAATGACAGAACTGATTCCTCGGTTTAAACTTTTATATCCTTGGTCCTAGGTTTTTTGTCTTTTCAAAACAGTTTTAAAGGTAGGCAGCAGATGCACACAGTTGTAGGCAGCAGAGCCTAAAGGAGGGAGTGGGACAGTTTTAAAAGCACTTATAAGCATCGTTCACTGATCCGTAACACAGATCTAGTGCCTTGTCTTGTCTTGATGTGCAGGAGACATACTGATAAAGTCTCTTGATGTCTTTTAAACAGACACATGATCTAAATCATCTAAAACACATGTCGGTGCATCAGGGTAGATGGACTGCAGTTTCTGCACCACATCAAAGATGGTGCTGGAGGCAGGAGGGCTCTGCTTTTCGATCAATGTACACAATTGTAATACAGTTGGGGTAATTCACGGGGAAGATAAAAAGGTTGTGTCGACACCGAAAATAGTGCAACGTGCTGTGTTCAAATACTCTTATTATCACAAATGTCCAGTAGCATCTGTTTATATACTGACAGACCTCTCCTCCTTGTGTTTCTCCTGTTACCTCTGACTGATGGTTAAGCTGTGACAGAATCTTGCTCAGTGAAATCTCTCTGAATAAGTTCTGTTATTCATAATTTGTGGTGTGACTCTTGAGCTTTAACTTGACTGGCACACAGCAGGTTTACCAGTTGATTTACCAGGAACCACTCCATGGTGAATAAAAGAAAGTCCATCTTTGTTGGAAGGAACAAAGTCCATCTTTGTTGGAAGGAACCACAGTTTTTAGCAGATTATCTTTAAAATTGCCCAGTAATTCACTATCAGTATTCCCTTAAAACCTAAAAAGCTTTCCTTTCCTGAACAGCTTTACTACTTTAGCTTCCAAATGGCGCCAGGGCAACTTGCGGCCCTGTACGAGCATTCATCCTGTTTAAGCATCTCCCACTCAGTGCTAAGGTTTTCTCTTTGAAAATGTATTTTTTATGGCATGCGGTATCTTTTTACTCTCCCCCGTCTCCCCTTCAGGGGTGCTAAACCTGGAAATTACAGGTCTTGTGCCCCTAGTGGCTAAAATGTACACAGTGCTGCTTACTCAGCACATTTATTTATATCTGAGTATGCTATTTTTAACAGCTGCACAATATTTATTTTGTAAATTTGCTCTTACTCCTTGTCTTACTCTCTGGTGAAATGGTGATTTTGTAGTGATACAGTATTTTATCAGGTAGTGGTCAGGTGGTGAGAGGGATTGGCCTTAAATAGAGTTTCTTCTCACCGGTTTTCCACTCAGACAAAGTTCCTGCATATCACGATCTCTGATACTTTCTCCTTGTCAGCCATGCACCTTCTCCAGCACTGTATACCATCCTTCTGTCCTCTCTGCCTTCCCCCATCTGGTACCCGGTCCGTTGGTAACACTCACTCCTTTCAAAGTCCACATTTAATGCTTTGGGTGTTACTAGATCAATCTGCATGCACGCTATTTCCTACCACAGTAAGGTCAAATCAGAATTCCAGCCACACTTTTACATCAGTATCCGTATGTTCAGTCTCATCACTGACAGGTTTTAGGTTTTCTTACAGCACATAGATATTTATATTTCGGATAAATGATTTAAATCTAGTCTCATCTGACCAGTGTATATCCTTCTAAATTTTTGGTAGGGTTACACTTTCGCTGTGCTCTATTTTTGGATTGTGTATTAAATAGTGCTTTATAAATTGTTTCAATATTTGAGATAATGTTGTATAACCTAATTTTGTTTTTAACTTCCACCTTTTACTCCACAATTGCATCTGTAACATGTAATCTGCTTGTATGTGTTCCTTTGACCTTATGATGCTGTTTGTAATTATCTCTAGCAAACCTGAAAAAATGTAATTACATGCAGGTGGACTCTGGGTCACTTCTGAAGACAATGGGCTGCGCTTGATTTTATTTGGGAGCATCAGAATAAAAAAGGGTTGAATATAAATTTTTAAATTACTGTATGCATTTTTCTTACCTGACTCCGCCAGATAGATTTGCTCCGCATATCCATCTGGAAACCTTCCGTTGAAGTAATTTTGGGAAGGGGCGAAAATACTGGTTAGCTGATTGGCCTATGTTGGTGATAGACGGGCCAAATAAACCAATCAGATTCCTCGTCGCTCTGTTACGAGCGACGACGAAAACACAACCACAAGCCAAGCTACTCTTGCTGCTGCAGGTAAAGGCTCGTTAGCTCAGCAGAGAAATACTCTGTAATTCCGATAAAACTTGCTCGATAGCCACGCTAACGCTAGTTTCATCGGCTGAAGCCGCCATGTTCTTTAGACTGAACTGTCGCGCTTCCCGTTGCGTCACACCTCAGCCCGCCTCAAAGCCAACGCTGATTGGACGTTCGTTTGGTGAACGGCTCCAAATTTTCTTTAACGGAGAGTAGCCAGACTGATCTGCGAGTGAAACCTTGAAAGCTCGCGAGATCAGGATGGTCTCACGAGGCTAGCATTTTTCACCATCTTCACAACTTCCACAATAATTAACAGCTTTCTGTTGATCCTGCTCTTAAAATCTCAATTCAAATACCTTGGAGTTTGTGCTTGTAGTGTCACAGAATAGTGAATAGGTTCAAAAAGTATGAATACATTTGCAAGAGACTGTATCATTTTATCTTGGCGAACGACTATATAGTAAAGTGATACATAATGACAAAATCTGTGTTATGGTCTTTTGTAGTGCATCTTAAAGTGGAAGTAATTTTCCTTATTGAGGTCTACAATCTAAGCCTGGTCTCAGACTCTTGTGAAGAATAAAATTGAAGGCACGTGTGATGATCTGAGATTTTACTGACATCTATTTTGCCTGTGTTGATATTTTAAACATGGAGGTCATGTCTTCTTGATAGGCAGTCACTCATAAAACTGTTGTGAACCAGAGGGCAAGCTGAAAGCCAAAAGGCTGGGAGTGAGCTTTGTGTGTTTGTGCAGTGAAGTGTGACGTGAGCAACAGACAATTCAGACACAATCAATAGCTGAAATGGTGTATGTGTCGGCCTAAATGCACGAAGACTGTAAAAAGAGCAGCAAGGATTTCAGTCAAATAATATATACCACAGGATAATGCTATTTCACTCCGAATATAATTGCAGAGTTTCACCTTCCTGGGCAACATTATTTGTTTTTCAGTTGAAAATCATGTTGAAGATTTCATTGAATTATATTTGTAAGAGTAACATACTATTTGTTTTTTTTAGTTTCCTACAATCAAAAAGGAGAAAGCTTAACTGTAGAGGCCACCAAAAATCCAGGCAGAAGAAGAAGAAGAGTGTCATGATTTATGTTTTTGGACTTTTCTTCAGCCTGTCACCTCTAAGCCACCAGCCACTATCCAATCAGACAATTCAGACACAATTCAGACAATTCAGACAATTCAGACAATTCTAGACTTTCTCACCAACAGACCTCTATCAGTCCGGGTCGGACAGAACACCTCCAATGTCATCACCCTCAGCACGGGCTCCCCTCAGGGCTGCGTCCTGAGCCCCCTGCTGTTCACTCTGATGACACACGACTGCGTCCCCAGGTTCACCACCAATCACATCGTGAAGTTTGCGGACGACACAACGGTGGTGGGCCTGATCAGAGACGACAACGACCAGGACTACAGAGAGGAGGTGGAGCAGCTGGTGGGCTGGTGCAGAGACAACAGCCTGATCCTGAACGTGGAGAAGACGAAGGAGATCATCGTCGACTTCAGGAAGAACCGGCCTCACCATGCTCCACTGCTCATCAACAGCTCAGCTGTGGAGGTGGTCAGCAGCACCAAGTTCCTGGGGGTGCACATCACGGACAACCTCAGCTGGACTATGAACACCATGTCACTGGTGAAGAGGGCACAGAAGCGACTGTACTTTCTGCGGAGGATGAGGAGAGCCCGCCTGCCCCCGCCCATTCTCACGACCTTTTACAGAAGCACCATAGAGAGTATTCTGACCAGCTGTCTCTCTGTGTGGTGTGGAGGCTGCAGTGCCTCCGACTGGAAGAACGTGAGGAGAGTGGTGAGGACAGCAGAAGGGATCATCCGGGCTCCTCTTCCCTCTATTAAAGACATTTCATCGCAGCGCTGTGTGTCTCGAGCCCGTAACATCATCAGGGACCCCTCACACCCCCACCATAGACTATTCTCCCTGCTGCCCTCTGGAAAGAGGTTCCGCAGCATCCGTTGCAGGTCCACCAGGTTCTGCAAAAGCTTTTTCCCTGCTGCCATCAGACTGTTGAACTGCTGAAGTATAAAAACGGACTGTGTACCACACTCGACCCGCTAATTTGCACATTTGTATGTATCCTTCAATATCGCTGCTGCACTTTTTCCGGAAACGTACTGCGAAACTGTTTACAATGCAACTGTCTATTGTTAAATCACTGCTGCACCTTACTGCATATTTGTTTACATTGCTTACATTGTCTTTACATTTCAATCTGCCTACTGCTCACTGCTGCACTTTATCCGAAAGTTAAATTGAAAGTTATCCTGTATTTGACTGTGATTTACCACTGCATTTTTCTTATCCTGTACTGTAAATTCACTGCAAGGTATCCTGTAGAGTTACTGCAATCTTTCTGAGCTGTATGAAAAAACGAAATTTCGTTCTGTATGCACTCTGTGCTACAAAATGACAATAAAGAAAGTCTAAGTCTAAGTCTAAGTCTAAGTCTAATCAGCTCTGCCCCAGTCAATTAGCCCACATCAACTCCACCTGCTGCCAATAATTACATTCACCAGCCTGCTGTTCACCAGCCTACACATACCTGCCTCAGCCAACTCATCCCTGCCAGAACATTTCTTCTCTTCTCGTCCAGTGTGATGTGCTCAGCTAGCTGGATTCTTCTGTTAAAGTTGCCTGAGCCTGCATGCTGCAGTTCTGCCTGTTTCTCGGTGAGTTCCAGCCGCTTGCTCTGCACGTTCAGGTGGCACCTTCGGTCCACATCGTCTGTTTGGATCTTTCACTACCTACATCTTCTGGTCCCCTGCTCATCACTGCCTGCCAGCACCATCAGCCATTACACATCTGACTAGTCTGGGTCTGCTTGTCTGCCTCACCTGCCACTATTCATCCCTCACAATACACCTTTTAAAGAAACGTAACTCTGTGTCCGGCTGAATATCGGGTTCACCAGCTTCATACATTACAGAGAGGGTTACCCTGGGCAACATTTGTAAGAATCGCCACCAGTTTGATGTTCAAACATCAAACCACAACTTTTCTTGAATGACAGACGATGCCCATGAAGTAAGTGAAGACAATAAATAAATAAAATAGCAAAATAAAATTCTCAAAAAGCAAAGCATTTTCTTTTTATATTTCCTCATTTTGAGATTCATTCTTAAAAATGGTAGTACAAATTTGATGTAATGATTATGTGGAAATAGCAAAGTTAATTAAAACCTTCTGAGAGAGCTGGGTAAAGGTCAACTATGAAAAGCAAATCAAAACTGCAAAAGACCTTCAGGGTACAGTGCTTGCTCAAATATGAACCTTGCATATCAGTTATCACAACTAATTGT
Organism: Fundulus heteroclitus; assembly: GCF_011125445.2. Classification (NCBI taxonomy): domain Eukaryota; kingdom Metazoa; phylum Chordata; class Actinopteri; order Cyprinodontiformes; family Fundulidae; genus Fundulus; species Fundulus heteroclitus. The sequence goes on from NC_046366.1 coordinate 14,519,322, forward strand.
CCCTTCTGATTCCAACAGAAAATGTTTGCAAATCAACATCTAAACAAGGCTGGTACATTTTGAAAATGCCTATCATGGAGACTGTTCAATTTAGAACAAAAACTTTCTGTTTTGGATGCTTTGAGGACAGATTTATTGTGGGAAAAATAGTACAGAATTCACAGAAAATGTTAAAGTAGTAAAAAGGTTAAAATATGAGAAAAGCACCATTGTATTGAATGCTGATTGGTCAGCATGTGTATGCATGGATGTGTGATTATTAAACACAAAGTGTTTGGTGATTTGTAACGACCCTGAGGAGGGCCACAAGCCGAAACACTTTGGTCAGTTAATAGTATTGTTTCCTAGTACGTCAAGTGTTGCAGGAGTCTTCACCTCACCAGATCTTCAACCCTCTTCTTTCATCTTGGGAGTTGCTGAAGTTGTGCCAGATACTTGTGGATCCAAACAACTTGCGGAAAGGTGTGCCAGCAATCGATAACCACAGACTGCCGAAGCATTTTCTCTGGCTTCTTGCTTTTTTGCTTGTTTTTGAAGATGTGACATGCACATCACATACTGAGGCTGAACATATAGCTTTAAGAACCGTAAACACCTTTTACTTGTTGAAACTGGGTGTCTAAACTTTTCAAAAGAGCTAAAAATGTACAGATCCTAGTAGAATATAGTTTGTAGTCTGTGCATTTCCTCAGCTTCACAATGTCCTGCTGGTGAGTCTCCCATACGATCAATGTCAAGTGTGCTTTTTTTTTTTTTTTTTAATCCCAAGAGGTCTTATAATTCTGTCTTCACATAGAATGAAGACAAAACACATGGTGTGCTCTGAGCCTGTGAGCCGTTTTGCAGCGTGAAAACACTTGACAGCAGCTGTCACATCTGACATTATTCCTGGAAAACAACGAACCTTTCCAGGTAGCAGAATGGCGCACCACTGTCTATGAATAAAAACCTGAGCAGATGGCATGGTCAGTTCATAGAGCGTTGCGTATTACTCTTCTCAAGAACACCTCACTTATGCATTCATTCTGTCTCATACCTGCAGCTAGTTTGAGGAAACACAAGTGCATTTTAATAAATTAGAATATAATTGAAAAGCCGATACATTTCAGAACTTCGTTCACAAAGTTAAACTAATGGCCTGTATTATAAATATCCATGCCTCGCAAGCGGATAACTGCAGCATTTATTCCTGTGAATTTGTTCAGAGGTTATTTCTTGGTTAAGTTAAACTCAGAGTTCCTCAGAAAATGAGAGTATTACATAAGACAACAACAAAAAAAATTTTTTTAACACAATGCTCATAGCTATGGCCTTCGCCATCATGGGAACACTGCTCTGTTGAAAGTTGTTTAGTGGACATTCATGAGAGGGCTAAGCCCCTAATGATCATAGCTTAAGAAGTTAGCTATGAGTGCTGCATCCAAATATATTAATGGAAAGATTGGAAGGTCAAAGTGTGAAAGCAAAAGGTTCTACATTTTTTAACTGAATTACCGAAACAAATGTAACCTTTTTGGTATTGTAAATTATCCCAATGCACTTGCACTACTTCACATGGTTTCTACATACATTTTCATGACACATTTCTAGAATTACACCCCTGATTAAAGAGACCAGACACAGTGGAGTTGAAAATCTTACAATGTGTATAATTGACACAATATTGCAGGTACAACAGCAAATGAGACATGTTATTGTGGATATTTCTCCAGCTCTTTCTGTCACCTGTTTTCACCAAAGGAACAAACTCTCAATAGATTTCTGATAACAATAAAATAAAAGTAAATCTAAACAAGAAATTAAGCATTTCTTTTTCTCATACAATGATCAATTTAGAAACACTCAAGTTCTTAGCTCAGAGAAGAAGGACACCGTTATCAAGCTGGATAATATGCATTGCATTTTGCGACCTTCAGTGCATTGCAAAAGTGTTCATACAGTAGAGGTAAGTAGAAAATCATTGTTGGAAAAAAAAAAAAGCCAAGTTGAATCTATTTTTAAAATGACCAATCGGTCTTATAATGAACTAAGAAAACAGGTAGAAAAGGGTGCTCTGATCAGGTGAGAACAGTACTGAACTTTCTGGCCTACATGCCAACCACAATGTGTGACAGAAAACTGAGAATGTGCGTCATCATGAACACCCCGTTCACCCACTGAAACATGGTGTTGGCAGTATAATGCTGTGTGGATGAATCGTTTGAACACATATGGGTAAACCTTTCAGAGTTGGTGGGGAGAAGGATGGAGATAAATGTAGAGCAAGGGTCACCTTTCAGCAGAACAATGACCCTAAATACAAAGTCTAAGCTACAGTTGAACGGTTTGGATTAAAGCATATTGTTGTGCTAGTATGGCCCCCTCAAAGTCCAGATTTAATTCAACTTGATAATTTCTGCCAAGACTTGAAATGTCATGTTTTGCAAATACTCTCCATCCAATCTGACTGAGCTTGAGCTATTTTGGAAACAAAATTGGCAGAAAATGTAGTCTTTAGACGTACAAAGCTGGTGATGACATAGCCCAAAAGAGCTGTAATTAAAAATTTAAAAACGTGTTTCTACAAAGAAGTGACTCGTTGGCATTGGATAGAAATATACACTATATTCTTCAAATTATTTGGGAAAAAAATAACTATTTTCAACCTATTTGACATTTATGTTTTGTTGTGATTTGGCATATCACAAAAAGAAAATCCTAATACAATTCATTAAGCTCTGTGTCTGCAAAAATCAGAAACCTTGAAAAAAAGTTCAAGAAGTATAAATATTTTTGCAAGGAACCAAGTAGTGATGGATAAGGGCCAGGTCGAGGAATACATGCTGACCTAAGATCAGCGCAAACCTTTGTCAAGCTTCCTCTCACACTTTGGAGCGTTATGTTTACACTCCGTCACCATCCTCATACAGGAGTCAGCACGCCGAGCCACAACTATCTGCATACACACATCCCCAAATCAATAGTCGTTTCTGGAAGGTGTTGACTTTCTTATTGATCGAGTATCTTGTGATGTCTTTGTGCAGACAATGCCATTTAGTGGCCTAATAAAAGTGCATGTTTCGGTAAATGGGAGGGGGACAAAGAGAACAAACTAATGAGATCGTAAAGTGAATGAGAAAAGAGGGTAAGATTTGGAGAAGGTTGTGCAAATTTCAGCAGATGACATTGTGAGAGAGTCACTGAAATTGAAGTTATCGTCCTGAAGTCGAAGGGTTGCCTTTGAGCTGGAATGTCACCATGGCAGTCTGGGTCATTTTGATTTTCATTAAAGCGTTCTCATTTATTCTGAGTCACAAACTGAGATGCTTGCTGTGCTAATTTTTCTTTGTTCAAATATGTCCTCTTTTTAATTCTCACCAACCAACAACGTAACATTTCTCTATTCATATCTTTAAATTGACCCCATAGTATCAGAGGCAGTCACGGGCGCATTTCCTAACTGGGCACAAAAAGAGACAGACACAGACAAACAGCAACAACTCGTTTTCCCCCTTAAAAAATTAAAATATCATCTAAGAAACTTTTCTATCAACACACTAAAACAAATTAACTTGTATTTACTTTAACAGAGCCCAGATGGAGTTGGATTGTTTTCCAAAATATGGGTGCATATATAATATTGTCTTTAACACGAACCTCCCATCTGGATCAATGGCACACTTTAAGAATCCCATTGACTTAATTCATCTTTTTCCATCTCCCTGTCACACGTAATTCTGACAGTACAGAAGCCATTAATAGAGAATGTGAACTATTACAGCAGTAGTTGAAAATGCTATTTTTGAAAAATGGACTATATTAATCTCCTATTGCTGTCAGTTTAACAGCACTCTCATACATTGTTAGACTGGAGGGTTTTAATAGACCTGAATGTTTTAATAGATTTTCTTTCTGTGCCATCCAAAGAAGATTTATGCAGACTCTTTTGTTTGTCCCCTCTTTGCTTTGTCGGTCACAGACAAGTACACACATTCGCATTTACGCAATGAACTCATACATACATGCAAGCATCATCCCCTCATCCTGCATGCAAATTCATTCGAACTGAGCGCTGTCTCACGTCTTTGAAATAAAATGCGGTACATGATTTCTCCCTCGCAAGCATCTCATCAGGAAAAAGGTATTACAATGCTTTCCCAAAACATTCCCTGGAAGGCTGACACATAATGAAGCACTGTGTCACTGTCATCTTCGCCTCCCCATTACGTAGAACCAGGAAGAACACTCTAAAGGTCATTAGAACTGATGAGCGAAGAAAAAAAAAAAAGGGGGGGCGGGATTAAGATTGCGAAATACATCTCATGGAAAACTTGCAAGCAAATAAATGGCAAACATATAATGACAGAAATACATAAGAGGGAGAGCTAACTGTTTTTTTTTTCACCAAGAAAACAGAAAAAATATAAGATTTCAAAAATATGCACGCTGCTTTGTCTGCCATTAAAATAAAAGTACATTTTTTAAATGTGCATTATTTAGCCCTAACCGTGACAATGATTGTTGCTACACTTACACATAAAGCATATCACACTAAAATTCTGACTGTGTGTACAATATTATTGATCTACTGTGAACGTCAAACAAAGTACTGAACAAAGTGCTGCAGGAAATTTGTGTTTCTGCTTCTGTGTCCGTTTTTGGGTCTCTCACGAGGGTCGCCTTTAAACTAACTACTCTCATCCACTTTCTGTCAACTGAGACTTGATCCGGTCATGTGAGCCCTTTGCTTGAACCGGAACCCTCAAGTTGATGCTGCACTGCCAGCAGGGGAGTGGAGTAAATGAGCGGTAAGGTGGGAGTTGCATGTGGTAGGAGAAAAGGGAGGAGTGGGTGGATGGAATGGAAGAAAGGACATGTTGCCCCCAATTCCCTACATAGAAGGAACATGTCTGTGTGAATATTATGACAGCTTTTATTGCAAATTAAAGATAGACTAGCGGAAAGTGCTGAAGGCATGTGAAGAAGGCATGTGTGTGTTCCCCCGCAGATAAAGATTATGTGTATTAGCACTGCAAAGCCTAATGCATTGACGAGTCAAATTGTTCTGTTTCTCCTTTCTGAAGATAATCATTTGAATTTATAGTTTGTGTTTTTTTTTTTTTGTTTACAGGAAACAGTGATGTGATTATTCCAATTAGTGCCCTACTGATTCTAATAAATAAATTATTTCTACAGATTATAAGTGGAGATCAAATGTGCACGTAGGGGCAGCCGTAACACTCCATTCTCCTTATTCCCATCTTGTCAACATCTACATTACTGTTAGCAGTATAGTCTCATAATGTCCTAGGTGAAAATATTATTTCAGAGAGCCCGAACACTAGGAACAAAACATTATATGATGCCAAAAGACGAACTCTAACAGTGTCATAGAATACCGACAAATAAAGAGTAGAAGAACAGGTTGAATACTCAAGACTCCTTTGCATTTCATCTGAGTAATTTTTGTTATGTTTTTTTTTTTTATTTGCTTACTTTTGGCAAAGACACTAACCCCCAACCTTTCCTCCCTCCCTGTTAAAATTCTCCAGTTCCCCATGTCCCAAAGTCAGTCCCAGTAAGAAGACTCTCCCATCAATTATCGCTGGAGCAACAGGATGAGCAGTGAAAGCAAGAAGATGCTGATGGAGGGGAGGCTTTGTGACGCTGAACTTCTCACTTCTTTGTTTTTTGGTGGGTCGGGATAGACCATGGCTCGTTCAGTAACTGGCGCAATGAGGCGTGGCCCTCGGGAACACGTGTCATCTGCACACATCCCACTTCCTGACCCACTGACATCATCACCTATAAAACAAACAGAAATAGGTGTTTCTGTGATTATTATGTGTGTGGTAATTACAGTTAAAATTTCTTTACATAATGTTCACCTGCCTAAAACTTCAAAGAAAAGGGCAAATATATCTTGCACTAAATTTTCTGAATGCTACAAGAACTTTATTTGAAAACATCACAGTCAGACAGATGCATGTTTTACTTTTTTCAGTAAGATGACTGATGATTCGTTTTTTAAAAGTACAGTAAATCAAACCGATATATATATATATATATATATATATATATATATATATATATATATATATATATATATATATATATATTCTGGTATATATTTCACTATATTACTAATTGTTATGTAGTTTGTTATGAATTATAACTTTATAATAAATACAGTCTTCTTAAACACATTCTAATTTTGGAAAAGAATGTTATTACTATAGAATGGTCATGTAAAACTCTTTTCCTTTTTCAAATTACTTACTGGTATCCTGAAAGTCCATGTCCTTTCCGTTGAGGGCATTTTTTAGCCTGTGGGTCATGATCTTCAGTGGCATTATTTGCTGGCGTATTTTCATGTCTGGTTTGGTGATGTCAACTTCCACTTCAGGGTTGTTGATCTGACTGGCTAGGCCATCACCAATTACCTCAGGCAGATACCTGGTCAACATGAGCATTTCACAAAGGTCATCAGAATCGGATACATGAGAAATCTCTTTTTCTTACATTTATAACTTAACATGTTCCTATTGATTTTGACTAGGTGTCAGTTTTAAAGTCTAGTCACTGTGACAGTATAACTGGTTATAGTTTTGTTACAAAAAAATCACAGGTTTCATTTTAGCAACTAGAGCCTCCCTTTTCACCCAGACTCATTCACAGAGCAGGCTATAGGCAATCAGTCAACTTTTATTTATGTAGCCCTTTACAACACACAAGGTGACCAATGTGCTGTACATAAAATCAACTTTTTAGAAACAGAATTAAAAACAAAAAAGCCCAAACATAAATATAAAAAGCAAGCACAAAATAAAATACAAAATATGACACTGTGCTACTGAATGTTAAGGGCCAGTCTGAACAAATAGGTTTTAAGGCAGCAGTGGTACGAATGTCTGGAGGCAATTTGTACCAGAGCTGGGGCCCAGCGACTGAGAAGGCTAGATCACCCCAGTTTTTATACGTAGCTCTAGGGAACTCTAGGAATAAGAGCTGGTTTCTTAACCTTAAGGCCCTAGTTGGGTCGTGAACGAACAAGACTTCAGACAGGTATGGAGGGGCAAGAGCATTGAAGGGCTTTAAAAACAAATAGCAATGTTTTAAAATCAATCCTAAAAGGCACTGGAGGCCAGTGGACAGGAAAAAGGACTGGGGTGATGTGCTGTTGTCAGGGAATCTTGGTTAAAAAGCAGGCAGAGGCATTTTGAACCAACTGAAGACGGTTGATTGACAACTTGGAGACACAGGGTGTGCACTACAAAAAGATGTTTCTACACAGCTTTATGTAGTGGCAACACTTTGGAAGTAGACACAAACACACACGTTAACTTAATGATATAAAGTAAAAACAAAATATATTAGCATTCTTACAATAATACATTTTTATTATTGATATACTTAGATAGATGCTTATTTCTTTATTTTAAGTACATATTAATAGTTTTTTTTTTTTTTTATCCTTACCTGGCACGATTCATGCCATTCCAGCACTTGTCCTCAGCCCCTGTTCCACTGGCCACTCTGTCACTGCAGAGAACTTTTGGTAGCGAAATCCAATATGATCGCATTTCTCTCAGCTTCATGTTGATGTTTGACACCTAAGGCCAAATTAACATGAGATCATTTGTAGTAGCAGCAACAAGGCAGACTCAAACAGAAGGGATGCAAAACATTATACAGTCATCAGCAACATAGTGCACCTTTTTGGACTGATTTTGATTGTCATTTATCAGCTTCTAATCATCTCATAGGTATTTGTACAAAGGTGATAACAAAACTAAAGTGGTTTATTTTTTTATTATGAGCATGTCTAAGTGGGCCAATTAAATTCCTTGATTCAGCAGAGTTAATACTAACCGACTCTGACATTTTGTTGGCACTGCCTCCCAACCTGTCATCGACTATGACCCTTCTTCTGCTTGCGATGTCTCCAAATCCAGAGCTGGGGGCTCCTCCTTCGCCGAGGCTTCCACATCCCTGGAACAGCTGGTGAAGGCAGAATCAAGAAAACATGAAAAGAGAAGAAGAGGGTGGGGAAAAAAAAAAAAAAACACCAGAAGGGGGACAAGTTAATTAAAGGGGGGATTAAAGGTTGACACAATTGAGCATTCTCAGTGATAGATTGTGCAACATTGTAAGTGAACACAGAGTTTCCTGGTAGAAGAAGGAACAAACCGTTTCTTTGGAAAACCAAGAAAGACACATGGTGCTGGTTATTTGCATGACCCAAGGGTAAAGCAGTGCATTTCATATGTAGCCTGATTCACACCTCATTGAGTCATATCGTACTTATCTCCATGGACTACAAAGGCTAGAAACAACACATGGAGAATAGTTTGAAACACTGAGCCATGAAAATGAAATATTTGGAACTGTAAGCAAAGCAAAAATATATTTGGAGGACATTTTATTAGTGACGCTGCAGAACATTTTTGTTGTGATAAATGTACACACAAGAATTAATGTTGCTTGACTTTAAATACAGTGCTTTTATAAAGAGATCAAAAAGGCAATGACTCTCACTGTGTGTGGTTACCATATTGACACAGGTGAGAGACATTCCACCACGCCACAGTTCACCTCAGGCCAGATTGGCCCTTTAGGAAACCTGCGCAGAGTAAGCTGTTTTTTTCCTCTGGCCATCCACATGGATTTCCAACTTCACTTAAAGGGGTTGAATCATGCTTTTAAATCCTTCCTTTTCACATTAAAACCATTTGGTTGCAGTCTATATAAAGTGGAAAAGCAATGTTTTGGTGTGAATTCCTTGTTATTTTTGCCCCACAGCTTCTCTTTTACCTCTGTTCTGAGGAGTATCTGACAGCAACTCGTTTTGGAGTGGTCTCTTTAAATGCAAAGGAAGCACTTCACAAGCTGCCACCCTCCAGGTCGCAGAACATTCCACTCCCCCATGTTTGGCCATTTTGTAGTATACTGGTGGATGGTGTAATTATTTTGTGGGTTAATACATTCAGCAAGCAAAAAGTGTTACATATCCACTTATAGCTTCAGGCATCTTTGAGCTTGGACTGCAAAATTGAGGCGAGAAAAATACAAAAAAAAAGCCAGTTTCACAAAATTAATTAGCTGGAAGTCCATGACCTTATTTAGTAGCTCTGCACCAAATTCTGTGACTTATTTGTTCAAAAAACATAATAGAGCACAGAGAAAACTGAGCAGCTCAAAAAATGTTACCCAAACAGAGTATAAAGCTACCTACACAGTACCTGAAAAGATTAAATTAACCTTTTCTGAATTCCTAGAGTCTTTAAGTACACAACATAATGGTAAATGGTAAATGGTAAATGGACTGAACTTATATAGCGCTTTTCCAGTCATGTTGACCACCCAAAGCGCTGTACACTATAGCCACATTCACCCAGTCGCTCTCACTAACGCACACACATTTATACACCGAGAGGCAGCTCGGTAGGCAATAATGTATTAAAGGGGTAAAAAAGTTATCCCCTTTAACTGTTTTTTTTATTGTACTATTGCCAGTTGGTATTAAAGACTATTTAATACTGGTGTCCAAACACCTATATATCTGTAAATATATGCTTTGCCAGTAGACTGCATCATGACTCACCACCCTCCATTTTAAATTACATAGAAGGAGTAGTAGAATAGTGTCAATGTGGTAAAAAGCTCAGAGTGAATTTTATAAATAAAGAATAAAAGACAATACATTAAAATACATTAGACATGAGATTTTTTTTTTTGTCTGTGATGCTATTTTTACTTCTTCAGCAAGCACCTTTAACATTTTCAAAGCCTTCTAAAACTTTGATTTACTTTTCAAGTAATTATTCATGTCAGCAGCAGCACACAAGGCTATGAGTGAATATATTAATAACTAGGGGACACATGAGATTTTAGATAGGTACTAGGTATCCAAAATTACTGCGTACAGCGTCAGTGGTTGCAGAGGCACACACATTACCCTAACCCTAACCCTACGGCATGGGAGGAATTAAAAAAGACCATCTAGAAGGACTTCTGACGGCCTCGTTCTGCAAAACACGAGAACTCAGAAATGGCATTAAAGGTAGAGTCTGTGATTTTTCTGGAAGTTTTCCCAAGTCCCTTTTTGTCTTATCTGCTCTTGAAAATCGCGTGAAATTTTTTTACACATCCATTCTGGTCTTATTTGTTCTCATAAACTTGTACACAGCAGAGCTGCAATGAACAGCTAACACAGAAGCTAACTGCTAAGCTAACCAGATACATAAACAATATAAGGGTCCATGGGCAGCCCGCAAGTGGAAACTAACAACACTGGCGTTACACGAGTGTGTCAGAATGATTGGGATGTGGGACGACCAATAGATATGGTGATACCACCAGAACTTAAGATACAGAGTGGAAGTGGTTTGAACAGGACCAAAACTCTGACCAATCCCTGCCCTTCGGTGCAAATGGCAGTGATTGGTTAGAGTTTTTACAGGGCTGCAGTTTTCACAGAGATCTATTTTTTAACCTTTTTTTCTGAATACATAATGTATTGACTACTGTTAGGGTGGACTGATCATTTCACCCAGTATAACAAAAAGTGTTATACTGGGTGAAATGGAATAATACAGTTAATGTACTGTAGTATTCCAGGCTACCCATACTAAATATTTCGTTGGCCGGTGGGACTGGCACATTCAGGATCTGACTAATGTGGTCATTATCCCCAACTCAAAGGAGGCATGTCTAAGGACTCTGGGGAAATTGAGCCCTTCACCATGGTAGAGGTCACTGTAATGGTTAAATAGTTTTCTGGCATCAGGGCTTTATGGGGTAGCTTGATTGCTTTTAGGGGCTATCTGGTTCTTGTATATCCAAACCAATAGCAATGCCTGCAATCTTACCACACAGTCAAGCTTGTTTCCAGTAGGGGTTGTTCTATGCCAGGGCTGCCTCTTGTCACAAATCATTTTTTCTATAGTCATGGAAAGGAACAAGTCTGCAAACCTCAGAGTCTCATTTTTGCTTTTGGCAGATAATGTGGTTGCCATTAATGACCTCAGCTCTTTTGACTTCACAAAATTAGTTCTCTGGGACTGCTCTGTTTAAGACAGAGGGAGTCCACATTCCTTAGATGGTAGGATGGAGCAGGGGATGAATGGACATATTGGGCCTCATCTGCTGCTCTGGTCTGTTGTGATGAAGAAAGAGTTGAGTCCAAAAGTGAGACATGCCATTTTCCCAATTGTAATAATTGTAATATGTTGTGACCTTTAGCTATGTCCATGAGATGACTGAAAGTGACCCAATCTCAGCTAAGCAGAAGAGGTTTAATGGATGGATGGATTAGTAACTTAGGCAAAGTTGATTGTTCCACATAGACTGCTGATCTACATCACAGAGTGAGTTCATCACAGAGCTGTGACATACCTTTACATTATTAAGCAAAAACAGCAGCAGCACAAGTTCTTTAGTCCAACTTCAACTCTAATGAATACAGCGATCAGCCAAATTCAATCCAGATACAATGCTAAAGATGGTGATTAAGTTTGATTGCAATTGTTAGCATTGAATCCATTTGGAGATTCAATGTCAGAATAGTGCAGAGAGTTCCACAACACACGTTTGCGATTGCTCAGGTGAATGTTGCTGAGTTATATGCCACAACCTTTTGTTTTTGTGGTCCCGGCTGCATGTTTAGAAAATACACATAGCTTTGGGATCTCACCAGAAAGACTTGAAGGGTCAAGTCATTGGAACTATGGCTATAAAAATGGCTTTTTTAAGCAATATTAAAGGTTGTGGATAAATATAAACTTCATCATATACTCTCATAACAATCTTAAAATGGTTAGATGAAGAGAACTGTAAGCCAATGTCTCAATTAATAAGCAATACAACAGACAAAAGGAAAATAACATCAGCAAAATCCCCTTTGAATAAACAAAAAGATTAAGTAAGAATGTGCAATTAAATGTTAAACTTTACGGCTCAGCGATTATATCCTTTTTACAACCTCTTTTTCACTTATCATAAAAACTGTTTTCATAGCTGTCTCAGCTTTTTATAGCTGTATGAGTAAAGCGTAATCTAACCTTGCTGTTAATGGTGGCCAGGTTGTCAATCATGGAAAACATGGCTTCCGATATCTGATTTGGGAGGGAGAGGATCACGCTATCCACATCATCCAAGCGACGTTCTCCCACTTCAATCATTGTATCTGTAAAGCATTAGAAAACGGAGCAATGAAAGAGCAACAACTTTTTGGTAAAAAATTTTGGGCATTTGTTCAGCAACTTTTATTGACACTTTGTGATGAAGCGTTGACAAAAACATATAAGACAAACGGGTTGAACTGAATCTATAGCTCAGTATTAAGGATGTACCAACCAACACCCAAAATGATGGTTTGGTGTTGTACCTTCACTGTGAAGTCATGATATGAATACATGTGTGGTACGGTAATGTACGTGTGCGCACCAACCTGCTAGATGTGACCATTCTGTGTGGAGGTCAGCCTGGTTGGCAAGGCAGCCTTTCATGACGTTGCTGCAGTAGTTGACGCAGGGTTTAGCAGTTGGCATGCCACGGCAGTGTTGACAGTAAGTCATCCTCATAATAGCTCCAATGCACTTCTGGCTCAGTGGCACCTGTGGTAAAAATGCAGTTCTGTCAAGCAGGTTTCAGTTTCCTAAAAGGAAAACCTAAAATCATAAGATGATGAAAAAGGAAATTTGACCACTTTTCTTTGGTGGCATTCTTACAGTCTACTGGAGAAATAGGAATTGGATTTTACACAAAATACTTTTGTGTTATTCAATGTGAAAAACTTTTTTTTTTTTTTTTTTTTTGCTGAGGCAGTAACAGTGACGGAGCAGCAGGAGGTCACCTCCCGTGGCACCTTTGAGTATGCACCAAACTTTCTTCTAGCAGCGTTTCCTTGGAAACCACAAAGGAAAAATATATTTTTCCTTTTACATGTGATAAAAAGACCCTGACATTGATACAAGTGTTCTCAGTCCCCCGTTCTGTCCTGATTGCCTCTTCCATTTCTCTCCCTATTCCACTAGGCCATTCCCAAAGGGGAAGAGGCCTTCATGCATGAAAAGTGAAACTGGGTTAATACCAGTAAGCTCTGTTCACAAGAGAGTACAGCTATGCATACAAAACCTCAAGAAGTTTGGTGTGTGTGTGTGTGTGTGTGTGTGTGTGTAAGAGGAAGAAAGGAGAGAGGTGGAATGAACCCAGCTACGCCTGCAACGCTCTAAGCTGACATCTGTGCTAGCTTGATACTTTTACTGGAAACTCCTCTTCCAACAGAACAGTCCTAGTTGAAACTACATTCTATCAAATTTTGAGTAAAAATAGGGTAACAGCGGTGGGTGTTAAAAAGAGAAGATAAGGACACATAGGTTATTCTACAAAGAAAGTGCCTAAGTCATCTTGCCCAAAAAGTAACTAAATTAAAAGAAAAAAAAAAGTTGACTTTCCATGTTAGGGCATCTTCTCAAATCAGAAAAGATGGAAATAAAAAGTCATGTATGCTAGAGAGACTATATAAATTGCAGCAAGGGAAAGAAAAAACAAAACAATCTAAACAATTCCAGATACAATTTCAGCTCATATGACACATGAGTCACATCCTCATTCATTCACTTCTTTTTTCTGTCCATACTGTTGCTCTCATTAGCTAGGGTGAGTCAGATGATTGCTTTTTAGTGAGTAGAAGAGTCTGAGAGGACTGTACAGTAATGAAAGGGGAGACACTAAGAACAATAGAAATGATGGGATGAAACAAGCAATGTGAGGTAAATAAAAAGGTTAATAAAATACTTATTCAAAATATAAAGATGGTGTTAATTGTACCTAGTATTTAATTTGCATGGGCTTATCAGGATCTCATTAAAGTTTGGTTTGGTTTTGGCTTGAGATATGACTGACATCTTGAAAAAATGATTCACACGGTCGTGAATGTTTGTTTTACCTTCTTCTTACTAAACCATTTAAACTCAGATCTAAATGAGGATTAAAACTGACACAATGAAACCATTGTTTCTTTTGAAGTCACCTCTCTTTTCACTTGCATTCCAACATCAGAGGCAGTGAACACTGTCAGGACACAGCTGGAACATGATGTATCACTAAAAGATAGAACCAGTTTAACACCAAAACAGATTTTTGGTCCTCTGTCTCTCAACCACATATTTCAAGTATAGAGACAACCTTTTCAATCAGAAACATGGATGTGCCATGGGCTCCCCAGTGTCACCCATTGTGGCCAACTTGTACATGGGGGAGGTGGAGAGCAAAGAGCACTCAGTGCTTACAAGGGAACACCACCAACTCACTGGTTTAGATATGTGGTTGACACTTGGGTCAAAAGCCAAACCAAAGAAACAGAGGCATTCACCAACATCAACTCAGTGGACAGTAATATCAACTTTACCAGAGAGGATGCCAAGAACAACATGTTGCCTTTTCTGGATTGTGTGATACACATTGAGGAAGACGGGAGTCTCAAAACTGAGGTTTACAGGAAGCTCACGCACACAGACCAATATCAGAATTTTGATTGACATCATCCGCTAGAGCACAAACTCTGTTATCAGAACTCTGAATTATCAGGCAGACAACATTCCCTCTGCCACAGAGGAGAAACAAAAGAACACAAGTACATCAGGAAATCACTGCAAGATTGTGGCTACTCGAACTGGACGTTTGTCAAGTCAGCCAACAAAGCTTGTAGAAGAAACAACACTTCATTAAACACAAAGGAGAAAACAAAGAAAGGCAACAACAGTCATTCCATATGTGTCAGGAGTTTCTGGTAAACTCAGTAGACTTTTCTCAAAACACAACATACCAGTAAATGTCAAACCTAATAACACGCTTAGACAAAAACTGGTTCATCCCAAACCACAGCTGAGCGGCATTGTGCATGCGGTCCAATACAGGGATGACTGCTCAGACTCCTACATTGGAGAATATAAACAACTAGATAAATGAATGGCACAGCACAAGAGTGCCAGAAGCTCAGGGCAAGATTCAACAGTCCCCTTACACCTCAAGAACAAAGGACACACTTTTGATGACAATGATGTCCAGATTTTGGACAGGAATAACAGATGGTTTGAAAGATGGATGAAAGAAGCCATCTTAATCTAAAAACGAAAAGCCGAGAATAAACAGACGGAAAGGATTGCGCTTCCAACTCCCCAGTGTCTACAGCTTGCTCCTCCAACACATTCCAAAGAGATTACATAAGCAGTCTCATCATTATTCAGGTGACCAAGTATTCCACTCACACCAAGCAACAGCTTCTAACGACCCAGGACAGTGACGGGTTGATTTGCATCTGACTTAGAATGTGCCTAGGGGGATAGGCCTACATGTCCTTAAAAAGAGCAGTGCTCCAACTACTGGTTGCTCAAGTATGAGCCACCAGAATTGACAAAGACTCCTAGATAGGTCCTAAATCATTTGCAGAAAAACTGAGAGAAAGTGGTTGCCTCTGATTAAGCCTGTTTGCTGTCACGTCTAACCCGAATGATACCAAAACTATAGTATATATGCTTAAGAAAACATGTTTTGGGTAGTTGGCGCTAGACATCTGTTAGTTACCAGCTATGAAATAGCATTAAACAGTTGGGTAAAATCTCTAACATTTTGAGTCATGCAATTCTTAGAAATGCCAAAGAAAGTGCTGGAGTGACCAAAACTTTATATAGCTATATGGATAATTAAATCAACCATTGCCATCGCCCCTTCGTATGTTGCTGTGCAGTGCCCTCTGCTGGCTAAAAAAAACCCCACTAGCTCACTTCTCATTCACAGAAGACAGAGAAATGTCATGGAAAACATGGACACTCAAAGTGTGTAAAGTACAAGAGTGCCATGAAATGCTTTGTGTGGTACTACACTGCATTCATTGTACCCCACATTCTTAGTTTATTTTCTAAGTTTTTATTAGTTGAGGGGTAGCAAAAAGCGGGGCTCGCCAAAGATGTAATTGATGCTGGAGACTCCTCTAACGATGAATCCCTCATCTGTAGGTAATAATGTTATAAACTACAGATGACAAGCTATGGATGAACAGTTGCCAGCTGTTTGAAATTACAGCAGAAGATAATTGACTCATTGGATCTTTAGAATTATTGTGTTAATACAATGGCACCATGGTATTAATGCTCCATAATATCTTATGCTGTCCTTACCCTAGTTAGTCAGTGCCTATGAGGCACAGAATAAAAGGCAAATCAAGGTATATTTAAAAGATAAATAACTGGCCCATTGGATTTAATAAAGTGATTTCACTGAAAGCATTTTGACAAGTTTACATGAATTAATGAAGGTAGGTCCTCCGTCTATCCAGTGCATGCTGGTTCTCTAATAAGAAAAAAGAAGATAATCCGCTAAGTTGAGCTTCTCCCTTTACATGGGTGATATACTGCTTACACCCATGCACAACTGTTAAATAAACTTTTCTGAATACTCCATATGATTAGATTTCATGAGATGTGGTTGAAACAAATGTTGCACTTTGCGTAATTGCCTTAACGTGTCTTTAAGGGTGCAATACTTTACTTGTCTCTGTTTATCCCTCAAAAAACTTCTCACACAACTTCCATCTGACCAATGGCTTTGTATTTATATCTCCCTCAGTACTTTGCCTGTCTCTCTTCTGCGCTTAGCACAGGAATCAAAACTTCCCATTTTCACTGTGTTACAAAGCGAGACGATCTAGACTGCTTGCCTCCAGAGTCAGCTGTGCAGCACATGGCCTACTTCCAACATTCCTCTTCCCCAGGGAATAAAACAGTCCAGAGAAAGTTTAAGACAAAGCAGCTGGCATAACCTAGAGCAAAGGAAGGGTGAAATTAATGCTTTACTGGAAAGAGAGACTGTAGGTTCTGGCTCAGATCTTTTTCTGTCTACCAGCATTCATTTTAACTGTCTACCACCCAATTAGGCTTAATTTTCCCACAGCTTCCTTATGAGACACCATCATCCCTTACTGTACACTTATATGTTTTAATCAAACCAGCCTCCTGCAGTAAACAATTATGCCGACTTTGCTAAAAAAAAAAAAAAAAGTATAACTTTTGGAAGTCATAAAATGCTCACATGCATTGAAATCTTACTGATTTGTGCCTAGTTCCGTTAAATCCTACATGAGACTGATACACTTACGATCTTGAGCCATTCACCCTTTTAATGTTACAGACTTGGTTACAAATAGAAAAACAGATGTTAATCACACACAGAGCCAAACGAGTCAATCAAAGATTATACATTTTCTTTTTTTTTCCCGAGTCCAGTAGCCTAATTTTTCTTAAATTCAAGTAATTTTCATTCTCACAATGCAGAGTATTGAGCAAAATGGGTCTGTAGGCTAACCTGACTCTCTCTAGATGGATGTAGTTCCGCCGAACTCCACACGGCGTCAACATATCCATCTGGAATCGCTGCCATTGGGAAAGATTTCAACGCCACATAAAATGGACGAGCCAATCAGGATCGCCGGGCGGGATTTTTGTAGATGTGACGTATCAGACAACCAACTGTTTGATTCAGACAACAATGGTGGCTCACGGTGACCAGATGTCTCCATGTCTCCTTTTTGGATGACTTTCCCTTTCCCTGCATAGTAGAAGAGCTAAGATGAACACGCCTTCCCCACCCCGTCGGCATTGCAGATCGGACAAAACAAACCAAGCACCCAACAGAGATTCTACACCCGCCCGCTTAGCAAAATCAGATGTCCCCGGTTTTCATTAGAGAAATCTGATCACCCGGTAGCATCGATGCTGCTATTCATCAGTGTTGTCCAATCTACCAAATATTAATTTTTCAAAAGAACACTAGAGAACAACAGCTTTGAAAGCTTTGGTAGTGGAAATGATGGTTTTGGTTTTCGATGTGAGTGGTTGAAGTAGCACGTCAGTAAAAATACCAGGAAAGTGGTTTATCTAATCATATGCAAGGATTGTTGATAATGCCCCTACTTCTGAAATACATTCTCCAATTGAGCGATCCCAGATGGATGTGTGGAGCTCTGCAGAACAAAATCCATCTGGTAAGAGTCAGGTTAACTGTAGGCAGCTTCAGAACATGAGTTTCCACCTGACCTAGTATTAAATTAGTATTTAATTAGTATTAGTATAGTATTTGCACTTGGATTTTCTTTTGTGTTTTTCTTTTGACTATATCTTTGTGGTTATGTTTTCCAGGTTGTGCTTTCTTTAGTTATTCCCTTATTTTTATTGTTCTTGGGTGTTTGAGTTTCAGTTTCCTGTTCCTAGTTTGTAGTTGCTCCCATTTAAGGCTATTTCTATGTAGATTAGTTAGTGGATTTTGTTTTTCAGTTCACTCCACATATTTTTTCTTGTTACATTCCTTCCATGTATGTCCCTTCAGTTTTTATACATCATACTCCTCTCCTCAGCTCATTTATTTAATTCATTTCAGCTGTTTTTCACCTTCTCCTGATTATTTTCATCTGATTCCTGCCTCACTTTTCTCCTTTTGGGTTGGGTATAAGTTGAATTGGGTATAAGTTGGGTATTTAAACTTGGGCTTTAAGGTCAATTTGTCCTCGGTTACCTTGAAATAGCTTTACTGACACCATTCACAACTTGTTTTTTTTTTTCCTTGTCTTTTTGCGTTAATGTTGGTATAAGGCAAAAAAAAAAAATGTCTGTCAATGCCATGAGCCTTTCTGTACCCACACTTACAACATCTTTGTTTCAGGAGGTTGGATTTGCCTGGGATAGACTTCTGTGTGGGCAGAGCGATCTTACAGTTGGTGTCACGTTAGTTCTGGAGGTTCGCAGTTTGGCAGTCAGATATTTCTTAAGCACGTGGAGGCCCTTCCTCCTGAATAATGGGATGATAAGCTGTTTGGGAATTTCTTTGCTTAAAACTCTTAGCTCCACATAAATATATTGAAATATATCCAGGGTTTTGTTTAAAGAAAAAGGCAAACCAGACTGAAACATTTGTAACTACAGGGTTATCTCTGGGACAGAAACTATGAACTTATACCACTGGATGACTGGACATGTCTACCGCCATCAGCGGTTTCCATAATTAGCTTTTTATTTGTCATTTAACTTAGCTGCCCAATTCCTTTTAGTACTTCTAGAAAAGTGGCAAAAACCAATGCACATAGCAGATAGGGTGTGAAATGCAGAACAATAAATTAGACTACTTGGAGCACTACCAGCAAGGTTTGGGTGTGATGAGATTGTAGTCATGGAATGAGGCCAGCATTGGTACTCCTTAAAAACATTTCAGATGATCAAGCCACACATGTGCATGTGGGCTACACCTCATGTATAAGGGGCAACAATACTGCTGGGCATGTGTCAATGACGTTGCTCCTAACAGTGGCAGAGAGAGACGTGTTGTTTCATATTTTTCAGTAGCATTACCATGGGATTGTTTTCATCAAACAATTGTTACATTCATGTGTTTCTTTGCCAAATGCATGTCTGCATTCCTCTTGGGGCTACTTCTGTCACCACTCTCCTTATCCAGTAGCTGACAAGAGATACTTTTAGCTGTGGTATCAAAACTGACTCCCCCACAAAATGATTTCTTGGTCTTGCTCCAGTCTTAACCTTACTCTTGTGTTATGTGCAAAGGGAACCATTTCTCTTGGGTCATATTAACCCTCCCTACATCCCAGGGAGACATTTTTCAGTTTGGAGTTGACATTAACTGGTGTTGCAGGGACTGATGGTCCACACTGCGAGCCATTCTTTATAGACTCTATTGCTTCTGCCAACATTAATCTGCCACAGCTTCATACTGTTCTTATGGAGTGGTAAAACTGAGCTTGGCTGTTTACATCGAGCAGCAAGGTAAGGGGTATCACTAAGGAGATATGTACACATACAGTTTAGCACACTTACTGTATATTGACAAAAAACTTGCATGTGCAAAACATAGCATTGCAAAAAAATAAGAGAATATAAAAACAATTGTTTCAATTGTACAATTGTGGAAAACACTGAACAATTGTGGAAATCAGGATAATGTAGGATCTCAAACATGTATCAGGTTCGAGAGTTTTACCTGCAACACTTTGCCCACTACTTCTCGAGTCATAGTCAGTCCCTGAAGGAATGCACGTGCTGCCACAAATGTACGAGTGACCTGTATCGTCATTTTATGGGGTGCCTCTCCAAAAAGTCGAAGGGTCTCTATTTTCTTTGATACACACTCCTGGTAGTCCTCACCTGTAACAAGCAGACATTTTATAAAAACATTACTGTCAAGGTAGAGCATTGTATTCAATGCAAAGGCTTTAAATTAATAGGATTTGGTTTAAACCAGTGGTCACCAACCTGTTTGAAACTGAGTGCTACTTCATTGGTATTGTGTCGTACAAAGGGCTACCAGTAATGACCGTTGAACTAGAGGCGTCAGAGTTCACCCTAACTTTAAATCTATATAAATGCATGTGTGAATAAACAGGAAACGTAACGGAATAAAACAAAGTTGTAGATGCAGCTCACTGGTAGATACTGGTACAACACAGTATAAGGAGAAACATGCTAAATTGATCTGGTTTACTGACGGGTCCTGTGTGATTACCATAAAAAAAAAGTAATTCAACCACAATCCATTGATTTCAAGTTCATAATATCATGCTGCTGCAAACTTGTGTAAAGAAAACTATTTTATATGGACAGCATTTTCTTTCGTTTCATGGATCATCATTGAACCATGAGTAGATAAGGAATAAAGAGGTTTGTGTCTTTCTTATTCTATTCTCATAAATGTTGTGAAACTATTTTAATGGCAAGACAAAACACATGTATTTGCTTAAAATAGTTTCAAGTAAAGTGTCAAATGTTTTTTTTTTCTTTTTTTTTCAAAATGTGAAAGCAGCATGTGATCACTATTGTTGCTGACATTGACATTGACATTTGGTTGTATTGACATTTGGCTGCAGCACCATGTAAGTTTTGACCCAGGTATTAGCTTAATTTGAGATATATAAAAGTATTTTTTAGATTAATATACAACACTTGGTGCATATAGATACTCTATGCAGGTTACCCTTCTCAAAAACTTGCCCATATAACTGAAGTAAAGCATCACCACAGCCTTATGCTGCCACCAACATGTTTTTCTGTGGGAATAATGTGTTCAGAGTTTGCATGTTTTGTCACAGATTGCATGTTGCATACAGCCTTAGTAGTTCTACTTTGGTCTCATCTGATCAGGGCACCTTCTTCGCATGTTTGCTGGGGTCCCTTTATGGATTGTGGAAAACTGCAAATAGGAGTTCTTTTACTTAAAAAGAAAATACCAATGACTTTATAACCACACCCGGACCAACAGTTTAGATGGACTCCAATTCCTGAGAAGGTTTGTAATTGTGCTCTCCACCTCCATTTCTAGCAGATGGATTAAACAGTGCTCTCTGACATTCAGAGATATTATTTTACATCCTAAACCTGCTTTAGATTTCTCCACAACTTTATCTCTAATCTGGCTGGTGTGTTACTTGATTGGGATGTTCTAAAATGTGAAATAAATTATGTTGTATGACTACAGTAGCTTTATTGTCATACTTTCAATCTGTGTAAATATGTCGGTGTTTGCAAAGCACTTTACATCTCACTCCTAAATAATCAGTTCTATTGCAGAACATAAAATAGGGCTTCATTTGAAGTGATGGTTTTATATTAACATACCTATTGAATTCTGCTTATTTGCCTGGTAAAAGATCTTCTCCAGCAGCTTGGTCCAGAATTCATTCAGCGCCTCCTCCAGATTGACATTGCCACCTTGGTAGTAGTCCCTTAAATCCTTGTAGAGGTCACGGAAGAGCTGGGAATTTCTGGAGTATAGAAGGTCCCACGTTGAAGTAAAATGATCATGAAGGGTTGTCATGGACCTGTTCATCAAATTATCCATGTAGCCTTTAAAAAACACAAAAAATAAGCATGTTGAAATCATAGTTCTATAGCCAGTAAATATAACCACATGAATTAGCCACTTTTTTGTACAAATCGGTTCAGCTCAGAAAACACAATAATATAAAATGCAAAGCACTGATTGGATTAGATTTGAATGAAAAGGTTTAGTCCAAGCTAAAACTTGTATGACAATCTATATTATAACCTTTTTGAGTCAAGGCGTACTCACATTTTCAACTAATGTTGAAAATGAGATTGAGATTAGTTTTATTCAATTCATTCCGCATTTTAAATGTTGTCATTCACTAGGAAGGAATTCTGGAGGCATTCACAGAGAAACAACATTTTTAAAGGACAGAGTCACTGATGACAGAAACAGGAGCATATGAAGTGAAGTTTCACTGTAGCTGAAATATATAACCCACATTTAATACAGCTAAAGTCAATCTCAGCATTTGAGTTATATAAGGATTTAATATGCTAAGCTCATACTGCCCCATCTGTGTAGCATAATTTAAGCACTGGCCTTGTTAGACACCATATATCAGTTCGGCTTCTCCAACACATTAATAAAAAGTAACTGCTGCTTTCTTCTGACATTTTATCATGCTTTGAGATAAAAATAAGAACTGGACTCTCACTCTCAGCTGTAGAATATTAAAAGGTCTATTTACCCCAGGATATTGGTAAAAAAAAACCTGTGATGTGAATGATTCATGCTTAACTTCACAGAAAAACAACCTCTCACTAACAATTATTGTTTTACTATTTTCTCTTTTCAGACTACACATTTTAAATTATGCCATTCTGCACCATGGCAGATACATTTATTCTACATCCCATTCTGTTGCCAAAACCATTGACGGCGAGGGATTTCTCTTGTTGTCGTTCATATACACAATGTGGAAGTTCCCTGGTTCAAAACTGTGTGGAAGCACCATTTTGTTAGATTTAACCTTTGGTAGGTAGGCACAAGGTGTCGCTTCGCCCAATCAGCTCAGAGAGTTCTTTTAAATGTCCCTCCTTTCCCCAAACAGATTTCATCTGAGCAGTCCTAGATTGATAATGTGCAGAATGGAAAGTGCTGCACATTATCAATCTAGGTGGTCAGGTTAGGTCAGTGCTAACTTTGAGATTTTCCTGAAGTTCATTAATATACCATATTTATACGTATAGTTTTGAGTCAAAGCATTTGTGATTGATGAGATAGAGAGAACCTTTTTATTTCAGATGTTTGCAGCAAATTTGCTATAAAGATTCTATAAGCTAAATGTATATTCCAGAAAAATAGCTCCACTTTTACAGTTGTTATCACAATAGCATAAGTTGGGTTAGTTGAAAAAATATGTTATATTCACCCTTGGTTCACTGGTTCCTAATTTCCAATTTAAAAAAATGCATTTTATAAATTTTTGTGGCTCTAGTGGCTTTTATTTGAAAGTTGTAGCTGACTCTGATAGTTTTGCCACATGCCGTTCTCCTTCTCTCTTCACCCATTTTCCGTCTCGTGTCGAGGACTAATGTCTCTGAACATGGGATACATTTTTCTCCCCCGGCACCACCAATTCGCTCTGGTAAAATTATCATTTAAAAAGAAAAAGTATTTCATTGGATTAATGGGAGAAATTTAATGAAATATCTTAAGTTGGAAAAAAATTTACAAATAAATTATAACTTTCTTACTGCCGTAATGCAAATTCATCATTTGCATGATTTGTATCACCATGTGTAATGTGCATTAAGTCATAGACATTAGACCTTTATAGATAAATATATCAGAAAATGCAGCAGCAGTACGTTGGTAAGTTACATGACAGCAAGACACAGAATACTGTTCTTGTTTATTTCCTGTCATCTATACAGTGAACAAATATTTTCAGGGCCAGCCTCATATTTTCTGAAGTCAGTGGAACAGCAAAAAAGATGCCAGTATTGAGACTACATTAGATCCAAATGTACACATAGATGACCAAACACCCACACACCTTCACATAAATACACACACATCAACAATATCCCCAGTACAGTGTAGGGCAGGCAGACAAGACTGATGCAGATTTAGTGTTAACCCATATTTTATAGCTTCTTTGCACTACTGTGTATACAATAAAACTGTTGCCAGTAAAACTGTATTTTAGCCGGCACAGCTTCATTTAGATCATAGCAGTGAAATGATTTGTGTTTCTCTTCACACCGTTAATATGTCAGTGGGATCCGGTAAATGGCATCATGTCATCTAATAAACAAAAATCATTAGCATGATGCAAAATGTTTGCTTATGTCTGTCTGCGTTTCACATGCGGAACTTCTCCTTTCCATTCCTGATTTGTTTTTGTCACTATGGGAACCACTTGTGGTTCACAAGTGCACATGATCTCATATTATTCTGTAAAAAGCCTAGTGTTGTCCACTGATAACTAGACTATTTTACCTTTATTTACCTGTGTGCTATCAATAATTGTGCAATTGTGCAATGTTTACTCTGGCATTTATTTTTCCTTTTATTTTTGGACTTGCTTTAGAACTAACTTTAGATCAGGCACCAAGTAGCCTCCAAGAACCACATGTGGTGCCCTTGAGCTTGTTCTAAAAAAGCACAATCTACCAGTGAGCTGCATCTAAAACGTTCTATTATTATGTTACTCTTCCTGTTTATTAACACTTTCTTTTATATAGATTTAAAAATGGCAATATCTATAACAAAGCATTAAAATTTTTTTTATTTTACATAAAGTTAAGATGAACTGTGAATCGTCTAGTTCAAAGGTCAGTACTGATACCACACCAATGAAGTAGCTCTCAGTTTCAAACAGGTTGGTGACCCCTACTTTAGATGATACTGTATTAGCTTCTTCTTTCATTTCTATAAATTTTGTCTGTGTCTTTACCACTGTCACACCCAAAATTACCTATTGTAGGACAATAAAGGAAATCTGCATCGTTTCAAAAGTATGATCTTGTAAAATCCTGCTTTGTATCAGACACCAATCACATGAGCAACATACTTTAAATAGCAGTACCAATAAAATTAATGAAAGATGCACTGAATCAGGGAAATACTCATTGCATAAACCACAGTGTGCCTAAACACACACACACACACACACACACACACACACACACACACACACACACACACACACACACGAAAAGGTAAGTGAAGCATGCATGCCTTAATGACTGTCTTCCTGGGGTGAGAGTGGAGTTAATGATTTAATTTGTAATCCCCCTCACTTCACGTCCAGCCTCTTTGACATGTCAGAGTCCCCTTTCACCTCAGTTTCTTGCTTCTCACCTTCCACTGCTTTTAAACTTGACCAAATGCACATTTGTCATCATTCAAGAGACCCAGATCTTTACTTACTGCTAAGTGACTGTTTTTATGTGTGAAATTGCTTTGTTCTATCAACCACATCTGTATTTAAGTCTTTGTACAAATCAATACCAAGCTTTAAGGTACTGCTAACTCCACATGAACTCTCGCTCATGGTTGTTTCTGTTGCAATATTTCTGTAGTCAGTCTTTGCCATACTTTATGTTTGAGTTATAGACAAGAAATCATTTTTTTTGGAAAACAGAGCTAAGGGAGAGGCTCTTCAAGCTGCCAAGCACTCTGCTTGACCTCAAGTTATTTTCTTGTACATACTAACTAAAGCCCGACTTAAAGAAAAATTAACGTGACAGGCCTGAGTACTGAAAGTATTTTCTTGGTTGTGTTTCAGGACACTAACAATCCTTCGAGATGTGCATTTTATACGTAAATGGCTCATGTTTAAATCATAAAGTTGCTGATACAACAACACAAACAAAAAAGACAAGTCAGTCTAGGACAGCCAAGACATCTTGACATGAAAGTTTCAAAACAATCACATACATGGATGCAAATATTAAAGTAGCAGTGGAACATGACAGATTAACATTGTTTTGGCAGCACACCACAGGCTTGTAAAAAGAATGAAACTTCAATAAAAGTGAATTTGAGGGAGAATGATTGGGAGAATAGGGGAATAACAATATTAGTGACGATGCTAAAAAACAGTCTGATTTTTAGGATTGTAACAATACACCTAGCTAATAAGATGAAATGATACACAATACAGGGTTTATGAGAAGGAACAGAAGAGAATATGTCTAAGAAAACAAAGGCCCATATTTTTTATAATAAATAAAGGGTACATCAATAATAATCTAATCAAGGCTTGATAACTAAGGTAGTGCTCATGCCACAAATGTATGCAAATGTCCTTTTTTGTGTTTCCACAAATAAAATAAATATATGTCGACTGATATATGAGCTGGCTGTTATTTTCAGCCGATGTGTGTTTTTTTCTTGTATTGGTATCGGCCGAAACGTGCATGCGTTAGCCGATCCATTAGCACATTCAGCTGCCATGCCTTGACGTCACATGAAACGCTTTCTTTGTCACTTCCTCCCTGGTAGAGACCGGCTGGTAATGCAAGACTGGTTGTAACTTCTCAACTTATATTGTATTTTTAGATGTATTTGCCCTTTGAATGTCTGCCTCTCTGCATGGGAACGGGCTGAAACAGCTTCTGTTCTTTTGTTTTTTTCACTCCGTCACTTAAATTTGCGTGTCAACGTTAATTTTTTTTAAATGGTGGTCAAGCCACTTAAAGTCAGTATAAAACTCCTTTCCCACTGTCTAAAAAACAACGTCTGATCTCCATCTGGCCACCTGGGACTGCTGCGTCGGTAGCTGTACTTGTGCTGAGCGAAAAAGTAAAAGTCTGGTTGCCTCCGATTTAAGCCTGATTGCTTAAATCGGCAGAGTCGTGTAGTTAAAGCAGCTTTGAGCTCACTGTGTGTATGTGTGTGTGTGCGTGTGTGTGTGTGTGTGTGTTTGTGTGTGCATGCGCGCGTCTTCCCCTCTGTGTCCGTCTTTGACAGTTTCCTTCAGGCCAGTTAGAGCAAAATAGAGGGGATAGTTAAACATGGTCACTTTTTTAAGTAGAAAAAAGTAGAGAACAGTTTTATCAAACAGAAGATGTTCTCAGAAAGGTCGTTTGCATTGATGACAGGATGTAAAAATCACACCAAGATTCAGATTGTTCACGTTTTGAATGATTTTGGTAAAGTTGCTGTTTACAATTGTTCTCAGGATGTAAATTTGCATAAACTTGTGCTGATACATGAAGTGCAAAAAACATTTAATAATAATAATAATAATGAGAATAATAATCATTATTGTCATTGCGACATACATTCCAATGAAATTTGTTCTCTGCATTTAACCCATCCCATTGGGGGAACAGTGGGCTGCCATTGTGCGGCGCCCAGAGAGCAATCGGGGGTTAAGGGTCTTGATCAGGGACCCAGAGTGGCAGTCTGTGGGACTGGGACACAAGAACAATACATGCTATCCATTGTTATATACTATGGATCTTTTAAAGGAGCATTCCGCAGCCTTAAAGCACTCACTTTCATGATCCATCCTGATGATGATTACTTAAGCATATGCCATCACTTATAGCCAATGGATAGCCCTAGCCAGAATGATTGTGGTGTTTTGATATTATGAGTGCTCATGTTGTGAAATATTATTACATCCCTAATGATTATATAGTAAACATCATTTGTACTCTGAGTTTAGTTTTGACTAAGTTTTGTGCTTCTTTAGTGCTTGCTTTTGTTTTATTGTAGGTGCAAATGATTCCTGTTTTTCCCTAGTCTGTTTTGATCAAGCTCAGCCCAGCCAAGTTATTTTACAAGCACTTTAAAAACAGCACAACTGACAAAGTGCTGAACAGACATAATAAACAAGCATTAAAACATAAAAACAGGAAGACACAAAAGACGTTGTAAAGCAACTCCAACAAATAAAATAAGCTTTCTCGTGCTGGGTCAAAAGCCAATGAAAAAAAAGAAAGAAAAAAAAGGTTTATGAAGCAGATTTAAAAGTGCACAGTTAAGAAAGCCTGTCTAATTTCCAGTGGCAGGGGATGCTAAAGCAGAAAAATAAAATGATCAATCATTTCTTCGTGTGTTCCAATTTCCTGAATAAGTCTTACCTGATTTTAGTGTCAGTAATCACTCTGTTACAGTGCATAATAATATTACTGAAGTTTCATCTAGTTATTGTCAGACCCTCCTTTTATCCACTCTGTCTCATCTGTTGCTCTTTTTTCCCTACATTTATTTTGCCTCCTGTCATGCTTGTTAGTTGTTTTTTCATTCATCCATTAATTCCCTCAATATGATTCTGCTGCCCCCTATCTGCTCTTGGGTCCTACACCACACACAAATATGACAGTATTCTTTTTCAAATTACTTTATATAAAATATGCATTGTTTCTATTCAAATGCAAACCTTTTTTTTTTTTTTGTATTTGGCTGTTTTTGTCTTAACCCTGCCACAAATACATTTTGGCTGTGTACTATTTATGTAGGGAATTTAAAAAAAATGTATTTTTGTTTTAGGAAAGTACAAAGCCTAGCTTAGAACGTTCCTTCCTTGTATTTCAACTTGCTATTATTGCCAATACTATCACCACCAACTGTGGCAGTATTTCTGCATTTTTTTCCTCCATTCTCACATGTATGGAGTTTTCTTGAGAGTTTCTTTTTCTTTCTTTTTCAAATGGATGGAAAAACTAATTTTGAACATATGCAAATGTGTTGTAATGGCTACTACTGTATAGTAGTTCAGTCAAAGCAAGGATACCTTTCTCTCTAAACATAAAGAAGATCTTTAAAGTTTTGGCCTCTGCTTTTTTTTTTACTTGTGCAAGTAAATGGTAAACATAACACTCAAAACAAAATGTCTGCTTCTGTCTTTAGCACCATTTATGCACAAATGGCTTTCTGGGAGCCATTAGACTGTTTCTGAGTCAGACTGACTCTCCGTCAATGGCAATACTTATCACAACCACACTATGCCCCAGGAACACTGCTAAAACCTCAGTGGGAATTTAGATACTATTAAAAGGTGCCCTACATTAAACAAGCCAACAAATCACATAATGCATGTCATTTATCACAAGCTCTCAGTGGAAGCCTTTATTCCGCTTTCTCTCTTCCCTCTCCAAACATTCTCTGGCCTGCATAGGGCACTATTTACTCAGGCTTTTTTCTTCAACTTCCCATCTGGTTCCCTTTTGCAACTTCTCTTTTGTTATATGTTCACACCATTGCTTATCCCAGCTATCATGCTGTTCTTTTCTACTCTTTCTACCTTATTTTGCTTTCCACGTCTTGCCCCATTTTCATTCTTCCTCACATAGGTACTTCTCTTTCCATGTTTCAGTTTTTCATTTCATCATTTTATTCTCCCTGGGTGCCGTCAGTCCAACGGAGGAACAGTGTATTTGGCATAATTAGGTCAGTGTATGCTGTGTCCCCATGGACGTGATTTACATGTATAAAAAGAGTCAATCAAGCCCCATGATGGTAGTGATGCCCTTGTCGTCTCTGACATTTTTAGAGGTGACCCCAAAAGCAAAAATAAATAAATAAATAAAAAATGTACTCTGTAAGTAGAGAATGGGAGTGAATTAGACTCTTCTAATGTTACACAGAGGTTAAAGGTAGAGGTGCCCTGTCCGAGTAGGCCCATATTTATTAATTTGAGGCTTAATAATAGTGATATCTTGATCCACCCCCAAGAACTGAATCAGGGTACTGGTCACAACATTTTAAAGGACTGGTATAGGTTTTCATGAACAAAGCAAACTCTTAAAACATGTTGTTACAGTCCAACAAGCTGCAATTTTCCAGGATATGTTTTTAAAAATCAGCTGCATAGCTTGCAACGCTGTATTGTAGGCCATGCACAATATTTTGATGGTTCAGTAAATCTGTGGTTTCTTTAACAATCTAATTGTTTTTCACCTTTTACAAAACACTGTATAAGCAGCTGCAGTATCCGGTCAGTGCCCATGTCAGGTAATCTGCTCTGTGGGCTGCACTATTGAAGTAATGACATTTGGAGTCACCCAGCCAAAGTCCCGACTTGAATCCGACAAATCATTTATGGAGGGAGCTAAAGATGAGGGTGATGGCATGAAGGCCTTTCAGCCTCAAAGATTTGGAGTTCATCACCAAAAACAAATAACCATGAAAACATTTAAAAAAGCTTAATAGGAATTATAGCAAGAGTGAAATGACTTTAATGCATATAAAAATGTGTCAATTAAATATTGAGAAGCACATTATAATTTTTAATATGCAATTGATAATGTTGAGATTTTTCCTTATATATTGCTTTCTTTTCTTTTGAGTGATGCCTGTCTTATTTCCTATCAGAAGCAAAGTTCTTTCTTGAATGAAAATAGTTTGAAATTGAAATCTGCCAGGACATGAATAACTGTGGGTATCAGACATCAATTTAATATCAGAAAATGCCCAATTCTAAATTACAAGGAGTAAAATTGGGTACAAAACTTCATAATTGCAATGTGCCACTATTTATGACTAATTAAATTTCTATTTGTCTTCTACTTGCTTTAGCTTGCGTTTTTGCCTACATAATACAGATACACCAGCTTTTTTTTAAACTCACAACATATTCAAAGGTAAATGAGTAAAGTTTTCTCATTTACACCAATTAGCAACAGCATTATAATTAGGCTGGGAACCACATCAGGAAAAATGTACCAGCTATACTATTTTTGAATAATCTTATGAAGAAAGATATTTTCCTCTTCTGTTTCTTTTCCATCTTTACAATTTCTGCACCACTTTCTGTGGGCATTAGCATCTTAACCACTATACATATACATATGGTGTGCATCATGGGCACCTAAAGACTTTGCAACAGGTCAAATCTGTTATAGGTATGCAATGTATGAATTCAAGCAAATTAAATAGTATTTCCAACTAAATATTGCTACCAAACAGCCCTTAGCATTTAAGATGTTTCAGGCATTAGTATTGAGATGACCATTGTGATTCAGTAAATTGTACAGTTTAATTTAGAAATCCACCTTATATTCAGTAGGTCTCTCTTTTGCCACTAAAGCAGCCCTTATATGTCAGGCATGTTACACATCTTTCAAGTCTTTATTTTTCTTGAAGCCAAAGCATTTCTGCGAATTTCAAAGTGGTTCTATTCTGAATAAACTCAGGTGCATATAAACGCACATTATGAATGTATTGATTGATTGTGTGCCCATATAAACTGTACAAGCCGATTATTTAATCTGAATACATTTTAATCCGATAATGAAACTTTGTGCATGTAAACACAGCTACTGTTTGCAGAATATGTAGAATGGGAAAGTTTTACCATGCTTCTATGCTTTGTCATAATTGTAGCTGTTTAAAGTGACAGGATGTCAGATATTTGCTCTGTTAACGTGGCCTCCTCCCTTGAATTTAACATTAAACAAAGGAAATCATATTATTTTCATTCTGAATGCTTCTAAATGATTAAAGAGAAATGCAAAAGGAACACACACACACACACACACACTATCCCTGCACAAATCCAGATGTCACTGATGGGAATATTTGGCAAAATACCAACAATCAGGCTTCTTTGGTCTGTGTAAAACACCTGGCCAATAGTGAGCCAGTAAATTATAAACCAAAAAAGTGTGCATATAAAACACATTTGCATGATCACTTATACACAATATGCAAACTTTCAGGCCAAAAGCCAGCTCTATGTGAGCATATTATGGTCCTTTAATCTGTGGCTTTGCTGGTGTGTCTTCCAAAGTTCCTGGACTCAAAAGGCCTAGCCATACTGGGTTGGAACAGTAACACCCTGCACTTAGCCACATGGCGCTAGTTAGCCCACACCCTACTAAATGCAGCCAGATGAGCAGCAATGGAAACATGGTACAATGTCACTGCATGTTTTTCTGGTCATATGAAAGAAAAAAAAAATTCCTGTTAAAAATGCTGTTCTTTCCCAACATTTTTTTTCAATGGCATCAAATGATGACAGATTCTAAAGCAATATGTTAGTCTACAGCAACAGAGGTTTTACTGTTGGCTGGAATAAATGCCACTGGTTTCGTGTTTCACTTTAAAACATCCAAAAAAAGATGTCTTTAACAAAAATGGCTGCGACTGCCAACATGTCATTTAGATGGTAGCAACTAAGATATCACAGTCTACTCAACCCCTGCATGTGGCTAAGTTCTTTCTAAAAACAGCCTACAGGAGACAAGGTTCAGATTTTTTTGCCTTAACAATAAGGGCGTTAGTCAAACTGACATGCTTCCACTGGGAACAAAACTGAATGAACCCATTTAACCACTGTCTAAGAAAAAAAGACAAGCCAGTCTAAGACAGCCAAGCCACTGGAGCACACAGGTCTCCACAGCTTCAGAGCTAATACAGCTTAATTTCCCACAAACTTTCAGACAATTAACTATTTTAAATTGGTTTAAGTTGGCCTCTCTTAAAAGCAGAGAGTGAGTGGTAGTTAATGGATGATGACATGTAATCTGAAACCAGAGTGTCCGATGGATGATGTTTCAGGGTTTCCCCTACTGTTTTATAAGGCTTTACACGCACCCCACCACCACAACCACCAACACCAGGCTAAACGTTGATTGTTTATTTATGTAAAATCTGTTTTTTATACACAGTGACACCAAAGATTATATCATCTAGAGTAGTCAAAGTAATTGATGCCTCAATGTTTGAGAGCAATATAAGTAAAGCTCCTGTATGTGACATTTTCGTGGTAAACCTCCTGGACAAAATAAGCTAATGCTATCTGTTATTAGCTTGACGGACAGGGGGCGCTCCCCCTTTGAGATCATCACTTTATGAACTCAAATTTGATTTCAGTTTTAGCACATTTTAACAACATAAGTAGAGTTTGACTTGAGAAAAAATAAATACAATCTATTTTAATATGAAACTGTAATTGTTTTGCTTCATGCAGGTTCATGGTGTCAATGAATATTGTCTATGAAGTAAAATAACATTAAACAAGGTAATGCAAGCAGCTCTAAAATATTGTAGGACACATTTTAGAGTCAGAAGTGGTAAATTCTAATTGATTTTGGATCCTGACATTACAGATGGAAAAACTGCCAGAAACAGGAACAAATAAAGTTGTAACTACAAATTATTGAAAACAGGAAAAATATATTTGACCAAACAAATGCACAAAAAAAATTGAAAAGCTGCTTCTAAAATTCCAGCACACTGTGGAAAGGCTAGCATAACAATGATTAAATAATTTTTATGAGTTAAAAATTAAACCTTATGTGGTTTTAGACTTGCCCGGTGATTGTTTGCTTCCATATTTTATTATAGACATCTAGTGTTTTAAGAGATGACAGCTCCAATAAACAGTCTAAACATAAATCAGATTTTACAAGTTCAATCTTTGCTTTGTGTCTCAGCTCAGGTTGTTCACATATTCTTCTCGATAAATAATAAACATTTATCAATGATTGCTTTTAAACTCAGCCAATTAAACTTCGCCCTCCTCGCCCAGATTCCATTAACTCTGTTCTGAATACTGTTAGTCGTGGTGCTGTTCTTAACACGAAGAGGGGCCTCAAAACAAATTTTACTAACAGTGAATCACATTCTTAGGACCTGAGATGGTCCTCATACGTAGACACTGATCGAAAGAAGGTCCAGTAGACACTGAACTTCCTGTGGCAGTTCAAGAAGTACAACCTTCCACAGGAGCTGCTGGTCATCTTCTACATTGCCATTATTCAGTCTGCCCTGTGCTCTTTCACCACTGTATGGTTTGCCTCATCCACAAAACAGGACAGGTCCAAACTGTGACAATTAGGTCAGCAAAGAGGATTATCAGGGTTGAACTTCCCCCCATTCAGGTTTTGTACAGGTCTAGAATCAGGAAAAAGGGCAGCTAACATCTCCGCAGACCCCACACATCTTTCACAGAAGCTGTTTAGACTTTAACCTTCGGGTTGTTGCTGCAGAGCGCTGTTTGCAAAAACCAGGCGCCACAGAGACAGTTTGTTCCCCTCGGCTGTCACTCTGATGAACACAATGGACACCTCACAGCCTGAGCAGTCAGCTACATTGCTGTGGAACAAAATAAGCATATTTGCACTATCATAACTGTCCTTTTTTAGTTCATGTTTTTTTTAATTTATCTTTCTTTACAAAATGTACACACTGCTCCTTATATTCAGTAATTGTACCTAATGTCTGGTCGCTGTGAGTGCTTTAACCAAAGATAAATTCCTTCCTTTTGAAAACAATCATGCCCAATAAAGCTGATACTGATTGAGATTAAGGACCCATACAAGCTTGGGCCAGCCCTCTTCACAGCTAGGAATACTGGAAACCTTGCTCTACTCCAGCTGCAGCTCACCTGAGTTCTTTCCTCTGTTAGATCTTCGTGTAGCGTGCATTATTAACATTCAAAGCATTCATGCAGGTAAAGCTGCTGAGGGCAAAATTAAAGCAATGATTCTTTTGAACATTACTTTAAGTAAGCTCTGTAGAGTTTGCAGGTGATACATTGCATGTATGTTTATGGAGTGACTGGTGATGCTGCATTCTAGACAAACAGTTTTAAAGCAGCAGGTTAAGTATAAAAAAAACATTTAAACATAATTGAAGTTAGTTCATTCAGGTTGAAAAGTGGTAAACCATCTGCCTTTTATCTCTCTCAATTGTAAGAGCATTTCTTTGAAGTTTTGGCGGACTAGTCTGTTACACATGTTATCATCCGACATGGAACATTACTTACTGACCATGCGTCAAGTTTTGCCAGCCAGCAGGATGTTTCACATCTGCTATGGAAGTATTTCACCTTATAAAACCACGTGGTTGAATCGAATAAATTATATTCGGAGTCACATGGAGTTTTTATGGTTTGATTAAGGATTATAAATGGTTAGATTCTATAAGAAAAAACATCTTAAATTAGAAACAACATAAACAACAATTGCAAATTTTCAGATACTAATATAGCATAATATTGAAATACACATAAGAGTAAAACACTTTGTATGACTAAATGTCCTGATGCCTCTCAATAATCCAGGTCAGATTTTTTTTTTTGTGATTACCTCCTCTGGACAGGTTCTTCTACGGAGTCTCTTTGAGAAGAGATGGAGCATTTCATCCAAGAAGAGAACCTACTCAATTTTTAATGAAAATTGTATTCATGGAATTACCTAGTGACAACAAATATTAAATGGTTGCACCATGGTTTTTACGTAGGAAACTGTACCTTTGCAGGTACAAAGTGGGAGTACTAAAGGGTGAAATAGCAACACAAAGGTATAAAAATAGGGTACAAAATGGGATCACACATCAGAGAAAATTGACCTAGAGCCACAGCAAACACAAAAAATATCATAAACAATGAAGAATGACAAATAAGCAATGAATTGACAGACCAATTTCAATCTGTAAAGGAAATTCACTGATTTCACAAAAGGCATCAAATTTAAATCAGCTCCAAAATTCAAAATTGTCCTTTTTAGTTTGCTTCCCGTTAGCTAGAAAAGCCTGCTCCAGTGATACATTCAACCCCATGTCTAATAGATAACGAGGCATCAACTACCTCTACTACATCTAAATAATCTTTACTCTTGTGAGATGAAACACCCCCAAAATCAGTTAAGCAACTACTTAGCACACAAACTATCTCACTGCAAACTCCCAACAAATACAGCAAAGAATAGAAGAAGATGTTATTTTTGATCAATATGAAAAAAAAAAACAACATTTTCATTATTTTTGTTTCAAAGCAATAGCAATTATCAGAAACTTGCAACTATATGTATGATTTTGTTCGGTGAACAAAACAATCCCTAAATAACTTTTGAGGGCAAGCCTATAAACACTTTCTTGAAATGTCAACCACTGCCGCAATTTATGATTTTTCTTATCAAAATGAATACAAAGTGGATGGTAATGAGTGCTGCTTAAAGGACTGTTTTGGTAGGTCTTTGTTGTTTACAGGTTCCTGTTGTGCTAAATGGCATGTTTAACTAAATAATGGGACATTTTCAGAACTGCTGGATCAGGTAAACTAACTTTGACTAAAACTGGATGTCTCTGACAGGTTCTTGGCCTGAAAATATTAGTGTGTAGTTCTGCTTTGGTGCAGTGACTGCATCCCTCTAGCAATGCAGCCCAGCACTGAGAGTGAAAGGAAGGGGTCAGGAGAAAGAAGGGCACAAATCCACAGAAGAAAAGCAAACAAGTCTCACTCAGCCACTAATCACCGTGCTGTGAAAAGGTCAGGCCAACCAGTCAAGCTCAGCTCTAGCCGACAGAGCTATTGTCACAAACTGTCCAAGAGGAAGAAGTAGAGCACAGAGAGCACCCTTCCATTAACTGGAGTAAATCATTAGAGACATGTAATTACCTTATTGCATCAATCTTTTAACAATGAAAATTACTTTATCACACTTGATACATTGCATTTTTGGCCATGTATTACTTTTCATTCCAAATTTAACTGGATTTCTGTTGCTACAATGTGACTGCTGATTACAGATGGCCAAGATCTGAACCTGTATCATTCTCTGACCTGATACAGATATCATTTTTGAAACCACTAAACATCTATCCAGATTTGTTTGCCCTATGTTGTTGATTGCTCGTTTTGGGTAGAATTTATTCCAGATGTTTAAGTTTACAGTCTTCAAAATGGCGCACACCTAAATAATAAAGTATTCAACTGATGTTTCAAATTTATCAAAGATGTATATTTTTAGATTTGGCAGTGAAGTTACATTGATTGATACATTGATTGATTGGTTAACTTGGGGGGTGACTTGAGAGAGCCATTGTTTAATGTCCTTTAAACATCTGTATATGGAGTTCAAACTGAGTGGAGAATAGGAAATGACCAGCAAATAGATTTGCAAGTCATCTGCATAGATATGAAAAGACATATTATTGTGTGCAATAATTATATCTAAAGGTAGCATGAGCACAGGCCTCAGATGAGATCCGTGTGGCACAACAGAGGTCAGTGGAATTGAGTAGGAGAGGTCACCTTTCATGACAGAGAATGTTCTGTCTGTTTAACAGGAATTGTGCACTGCTACCTGGAGGCCAACCTGCTGAGCCAGATGAGTGATGAAGACCAACAGAACAGTTTATTTGGCATTAAAAATTATTTAAATTAGCATTAAAATCCACAGGCTTGTTGAGGATCTACTCAGCAACATTATCTTTGGAGATATATCAGTGTTGGAAAGGAGAAAATACAGAGAAATCATTTTTGGGTGATGCAAGTTATGTCTGTCTCTTACAGTAGTAACTAAGATTAGAACTCTACAAAGAAGCAGCGAGGGTCTTTTAGCAACACCAGGAAAGATATTGACCAAAGTTGCATTCATTCATAGTCAAGAAAATACAGAGTTTTTCTATTGTTCATAGTGCTAGCGGCAGTAATAACTTTAATAAGTTGTTTAAAACAGTTTAGAAAATGTCAATATCATAAGTTGTTTTACTTTATCCGACTAAAATACTAATGTTCTGTTTTATTTTGCTGTGTGTTGATACTTCTCAATGTCTCTTACACACACAAGTCATAACATCACCACTGCTCACCAAATATAATTACTGCTGATGGCAGAAAGCTTGCTAAGTCAAAGTATTACCAAGTAATGTTGCCATTCGTGTGGTGGGTGTTTAAGCTACCTTCATATTCGAGGCATTGAAAAGGCCGCAAGAGTGCGGACACCAAAAGTGACACAACCAAGCCGTCCCTGCCCCAAGCATGGGCCCTGCTAGCTGCCCCAGCATGAAGTCGTGCACCTCCAAATTTTTATAACTAGCAGCGGACAAAAGAGCCCTCACTGAGAAAGTTTGCTTGTACTTACATCAAATGGCGCAGAAGTTTTAAGTGGGACAATTTTGTTAAATGCTTTGTTGTTGCTGTTTATTCTGTGACTGAAAATAGAATAGCTGCGCAAATTACTGGCATACTTTCAGTGGTAAGTTTATTGGTCAAGTTTATGAGTACAAACAAGGATTCTAATTTCTGTTTCCATCACCTGCAGCGTAAATCAAGTCTAAAACAACAGTTCACAGTATGCAAAGCCATCAGCTTTATTTAGCAAAGCAGTGTTTTTTTTAAACCTTTTATTTAAAAAGATCCCTATGGGCTTTACAGCCTATAAAGACATTTTGTAAGTGCCACGTCAACTATTTCTTCACTTTTTACCAAATCATTATTGGTTATGTTGAATACTGCTACCCTGTGTTTTTGGAGAATACTGCACCTATGTCCGTGCCAAGTATAAACGTCCACAGCATGTCTACGGGCTCGCGCCGGTCGCGACAACCCAACAAGCGTGTATAATGGAGCCTTCATACTATTTTGCCAACATCTTAAAGTGCAATAAAACTGCAGATTTGGCAACCAGAGCTGTTTTGTATTACCTTGTAAGGTACATTGTTCCCTCCCCCAGCTAATTTAGCATTAGAATAGCAAAAACAACAGTTTGTTGAAGTAATAAGAAAATTTTTATCTTCTGAAAAGCCAGTCTGACCTGTAAGTATAAGCTGTGACTGACAT
Source organism: Fundulus heteroclitus (assembly GCF_011125445.2). Taxonomy (NCBI): domain Eukaryota; kingdom Metazoa; phylum Chordata; class Actinopteri; order Cyprinodontiformes; family Fundulidae; genus Fundulus; species Fundulus heteroclitus. The sequence goes on from NC_046366.1 coordinate 14,557,663, forward strand.
TGCCAACCCAAAGTTTTGGGTTGTACAATGAGGTTACTGTGCGGTATATTGTAAGCTTTGTCGTGTTAAGTTCAAAGGCAAGTGAATACCAGGGAAGACTAAGTTTGTATTTTAATAATACAATTGAATAATTTCCCATCTACTGTTTATTGTTTTCTTTATTAAACCATATTGTCTCTCTGTATGGAGAGAAAGGCTTTTTATCTGGGCATGCCCAGATTACATCACATAGAATGTTTTGCATCCTCTAATTAAATATATAATGAATGCTTAAACTCACCATTGAAGGTGTTTTGGCTGTACGAAAGTGAACTCTGTAAGGGTCGTCTAGTTTCTTTGAGAAGTCCCTCTATCTCAGTGCGGCTAATCATAGCCAGGTTGTCCTCCATCTTGCTGGTGCAGCAGGTGTAGCCCTGAGGACAAATCTGCAGGTGCTCCCCTGGCAGAGGGACAGTACAAGGGGTGGAGAGGTAAGGAAGAGAAGGAACAAAGTAAATAAAAGCAAATCAGCATAAAAATTAAGTCTTATCATTCTGCCCATCTTAAATTGACTTCAACTGCTTGGTTTATGACATTAATGCATAAACATTTAGTTTTTACTTATTTTGCTGAACAGCCTATTCAGCTAAAAATAGGTACGTTTTTTTGAAGGGTACAATCACAGTAGTAACAGAGATTAAATGAATTAACATATTTTGAGGAATAACCTATTTTGAGACTTAGCAGCTGCTGAAAGGAAATTAGTGAGACAGAAAGACAGAACTTTGGTTAACAATACAAATATACAGCAAAACATGAAAACATGAAAAAATAAAGAGGATGAAGATCTTCTTTAGTTAAGTAGTCCCTCTAAAGTTCGATCATGAATATGTTTCATGTCGTTCATATTGTGCATTACCCTTGAAACGTTATACGGCACACTATAATGTAGAATAAGCATAATGTAGCTATTGTCCAAGAAAAAAGTATATTATAGAAGACCACTTAAAAAAGAAAATAGGGTTTCTTACGCAAAATATTAATACATGACTTTTGCACAGATCTGTAGTTGAATAAAGTTATTGCAAGTACCGGTACAAAAAAAAGCTTGAAATAACAATATTTACCTATGAAAACAGTTAATCATTACTTCCACAAAAAAAAAACAAATAAAAAAAAAAAACACAAACTCAATCACAGATGTTATTTTCACAGATGAAAAAAAAGATGTAATATCTGTAATAAACCATTGCAATTGTATTAATGCCAAGAAAATGAATGATGAATACCTCCAAATACCTTGAAGAATTAAAAAGTTTTATTCTCACTTACATATTTGAAAAGAAAAAAAAATACATATTTCACACAAGAGATTTGCAGAACTCGGACCACTGAATACGGAGCAGATACAATGTGGGCGCCGCGAAGAACCCGAATCATTAAAATCAATGTGTACACTCACATTAGCCACAGTGCCGTGTGGGTGTGGTTACCAAGGTCGTGCAGCTTAACAGAATGATTCCGCAAGAAGGAAATTTGGCCGGACGCCGCAGCAGTCCCTAACCCAAGTTCCTGAACTTTATGAGTCAAATAGGAAATGTTAGGTGCTAGACAGGAGAGTTCCAGTGATTATCAGAAGACGATCACCCCACTGATTTACACTAACTTGACTAGTGTAAACAAAACAAAAACACAAGGGGGAAATAGGATATTTATGCTCACAGATAACGAGTTTTTCCATAAAGCCATAGCTGTTTTTAATAATTTATTAGAAATAGCAACAGAAAGGACAAAGCGCTGTTTTCACATCCAGCGCTGCAGCTGGTCCCCGTTTCCCTAAGAGCGGTGTGAGTAGGGGTTTGCTGAGAAGCTGCACTGAATCAGGACTGTAACCCGCACCGTAGTCAGTGTGAGTCCAGGGAAAAAGCAACAGGCCCTAACCGATCTTTCTAATTGTTTTAGTGACAACAACTTAACCCCGTTTAGTATTAGGTGTGTCAAAATGTTTTTTGTTTGTCAGTATACAATCATCATGTTTGGACAGCCATAAAATTAACCATTTAGTCAAATAAGATAGTTTATATATAAAATTTCAATGTGTTCTCCTTCTTGTCTAGAGATATTTAATTCCCCTCTGCCCATCCTCCTGTAATACAGTTAGATGTCATTTCTTGCTGTTGTATAATCTCGTTTTCATTGACACCCGATCTTTCCTTGGTGTACTTGGATACAATAGGTTGCATATTATACAAAGTACTGGTTATAATGCAGGTTGTTTTACTTCTGTTCTGATTTTATTATCCATCCATTAACACCAAACAGGATTTTAGTAAGTGCACTGTGGCCTAACACCCCACTAAAGACCTTACAAAATACGTATTTATGCCTAGTTGAGACTGAGAGACGCTACTTGCTCTTTAATAGAGGGCAAGCAGCTTTAATTCCTCTGAAATCTCTTTGCACGACCCTAAATACTTTTTACTGGTCACTGCTTTGCCTAAATTGCCACTCTTACTGATTGACACAAATGTATGATTGTCCACTTAAGTTTGCTGACTATAATATTAACATAGACAAAACATTGGGCCCTGCTTTAGTTCTTATTATGCAAAGCCTTTCTATATGTATGATGTTAACTGTGGACAAAACTGCTGTGTGCTTTCTTCCTTGGCAGAAGGATGACGTCTAATAAGAGGTCTAAATAAAGCTAGGTGTGACTAGTTAAGAATCTAGTTTCAGTCCTTGTGTAATCAGAACTTTTGTACAGCTGTACACATCTAACATTGCTATTAAACTTACAACCTTTGATTAATGTGTCACCTCACATCACCAAGCTTCACATTGTTTGCAGAAAGGCACATGCACATTTGGCAAAATCCTGGATTAATGGTTTAACCTGTCAAAGCTGCAATTATTACTCACTTGGCTGAAAGTAAAGACTCTAGGTACAATTTGATGAGACGTCAATATTACAGATTTTTCTGCCATCCCCTTTTGTGTCCAAAGCTTTCTATGGCACATAGAAGAAGAAGGTGTTTCTGCTTCATTTACTATAGTTGTTGTACAAATTAATCAGAGATCTCACTTCACTCTATCAACCTCCTTGACTGCATTTTAAAATGAAGAAACAATGCACAGAGAGAGTCCCTGTTTTTCCCCTGGTGGTGTTTTAAACAGGATTCAATAACTCCCTTTTAGGTGCCTTGTTGAGCACAAGTCTGAAGAGCAGAGCTTAAATGTTTTCAAACACCAAAATAAAAAAAAAATCACTACTAGATAAAAGGAGAAGTTGACAAGTATCTCTTAGAATCCTCTCAATGAAAATGTTGGTCATTGTTTGTGCATTGACTAAATCATCTTTCCCTGTTATTTGGGGTGCTAGATAAAACAGGACAGATCATGTAGGTTGTAAATGTGTTGATGATGAGCACAAGCAGATAGATGGTATCATTTACTAAAATGTATACATTATTCAAATCTTTGGAAGAGTTAGGTTTTAAGTAGTCTGTTAATTTCCCCCAATATCTTTCTTTAGACTGGAAGTAATATGAACATCTTGAAGTGTGATGGAGTGTTTTGAAGAATATTGAATATGTTGAGGTAGGTGAAGATTGGGGTGATGGCAAGGAAGTATTCCACCTTCAGTGACTTGGAGCCCATCAAAGATAAATTGTCAAGATGCCAGTGGAAATATGCAAAATGCTGGTCAGCAATTATAAAAAGATTTTGATTGCTGTAACATCGATGAAGAATTTGACGCTGCTTGTTGAGAATGGTCTAATTAATTTTAAACATGTGATTTTCAAATCAAAATATGATAAAATTTGAAACAAATATTTTTCATAATTGAAACTGTAAATATCACCAAAGTGCACAAAGTGTTAAATTTTGCTGCAACCTGTGCAAGCAAGGCTTTTGAATGCACAAGTGGTTCTTGACCCCTAGCTGCTTGCATAGTGGTAACAAGTCACCTTACCAGTTACCTCTTAGCCAAAGGCATGTGGTCTTCATAATGGTCGGATATGTCTGTCTCTTAGGTATAGCATAATATTTCTGCCTTATCAGACACACCTACTGTAGATACAAACAAACAACATTAAATAAAAAAGGTGCTGAAAGTACCACCAAAGTAAAGGGGATAATAGCAGTTAAAGAGACTCATTATCAATACACTACAGTAGTGGGTTAGTATAGCCCGAACAACAACCATTAGGACAGCTTTGATTGGCTTAAATGTGTAGGCATTGTATTTCCTTGAGGTCACTCCTCCCCATGAAGCATACTAGATGGCTGTCGTTTGACATCTGTGCAAAGACTATGAATATACTCTTTGATGCACATGAATAGAAGGAGGGGTGAAGCTTCCCAGATGCGGCCAAACAGAAACTCTCCTTTTCAAAGCATCAATTGTGCTTCATAAATAACAACATACAGCTAGAAAGGTCACCTGTTACAGAGCATTATGTTTCCAGCTGGCAAACCAAAAAGTCACGTCATGTTACAGATATGGCAGACTCATCAGTTTAACTTAGTAAACAGGTTGTCCGTTTCTATTTAGGTGAAAGTGAAAGCAAGGATCTCTCCTGCAAAGGGAGAATGAGAGTGCAAGCTTATAGTGGCAGCACGACTTTAGGTCTTCACCTCAAAACTTTATAGATGCACAATCTGTGAAATCAAGCTTAACCCTAAGGCACTTACCCAGCCCATAACCCAGAAGGCCCAAATCATCTACATCCACTGCACCAATGCAACCCTGGCTGTTTAGATCTAACTTAACTGTAAAAGCAAAATCTGCCCCAAATCAGACAAGGATTCATAATGTTTCCGTTAATCAGTCTCCAGAAAACACGTTGAGTTTTGTTACCAGACTGTACTGCTGAAACAACTGGAATAGTACTATGGTTTGCAAACCAAACCGAAGAGCATACATTTTCAATTTAAGAGCAGTGTTTCTCATCTACAGTCTTAGGTATTTTATTGCTCTCTGTCAATATATTTACATTTAAAAAATCCTGCTTGTTGTCATATATTTCCTTCAATGTATTTTTTTTTAGATTTAGTGTAGGTCTAACAGACTCTTAACTCTCATCTCTCTGCCTTCAACTTCTTTTTGCTGTCTCTTGCAGAGACCCAGTAACCACTCCTTTTCACATTCCCAGCCAGTCGAATAAGAAAGTGTGACTATGATCTCACTCTTTCCTAGGGGGTGCGCTTGTTTCCTTCTAATGGGTGAACTTGTGTGGCTATGGTAGCACTTAAAAAAATATGCACTCTTAGATTAGGAATGTATGATTCCTCCAAAAAGGACAGGCATATATTTCAGGCATGAACATTGAAATTCTAAGAGGATGTAGACTGCAGCCAAAAATATCCAACTTTCAATCCCTATCATACCACAAATCTGCACAAGAAAGGAGGAAAACTAGCCCCATAAATGTACCCCCTACCAAAAGTTTTATCAGGGCAAAATTACACTAATTAATTGCTTATTTTAAGGCCCTAACAGTCATTTATCACTTCTTCCTTGTCTTTTTCTTCAGACAGATGTGGCTGGTAAATCCCCAACCATTAGCTTATCATTGTTCATCAGGGAGGAAGGCTTCTATTAAACAGCAATCTCAAAAGGCAGAATAAGGTCATGCACACTGTGATGAAGCATGAGAAAGACCGACAGTCATAGGCTTTCAGAAATGGTGGGAAAAAGGGGAGGCTAGAAGTAGACAGGAAATTAGAAAAGCATCAACGCTCTGGGAGACCGTGAACAAAATAGTGTTCTTGTCTAGTTTGGTCACTTTTAAAGTGACAACCATTTTAAGCTTGTTTCTTTCTAATCTGTGGCCACAAAAATAATGAAAGCTAAATGCTCTGTCTCCCCACTGCAATATACAGGATTATTGGTAATATTTGGTATGTCCAAGAAAAATCGATAAAAGTTGCACATTAATTGGAATTCACAATCACAAAATAGGGAATGCAACATTCTTAAATGTCCGTCTGCTGAGGGAAATTTCCACTGCAAAACAATTTCTTTAAGTAATTCATAATTGCCACAACTCATGCAAAGACAACAGTTAATTATATGAGTTGAAGACCACTGTATCTATTCATTTTTGTGCCAGTAAAGCATTTTTTTCTTTCTTCTTATAACTATTTATTGTTTAAACGTCTGTATAAGCAGGAACACAAAACCATTGTGTAGCTTATAAAACTATTCAATATATCTAAATTCATATTTTTAAACACAGTTATAACAGCACATATTCAATGTTAAACAGTAAAAAACTAAGGCAGGCATTTACAATTTGTATTCTATTAGCCAAAATAAAGGCATGTCATAAGTTATCTAAAAAAATGACTGCTTTTTCTTGCTCAGCAAAGAAACAACAAAATACTCACCATTTATGCCACTGTTCAGTTAAAGTTATTTAGGCATGGTTATGGGTGCAACTATGAGACCAACAAGTTGAGCTCAACTGGCTACCCTACACTGCCATCATCAAATTCAAGCCACTAACTAACCTACCAAGTGGTTAAAGGTATACTATGCAACCGGGGTTGATTTTCCAGCGAGGCTCCCCCCAGAGGGCGAAGGTAAAAGTGCACTGTCGTAAAGCTGCTCAGCTGTTCTGGTTTCTCCGTCAAGCCAGGCGCGGTTGTTTTGAGCTTAGCAGACAGGCGAACGCAACGAAAAGTAAAAAAAACGGCAGTACAAACAATGACTAACACAGTGAAAGTATGAACATCAAGCTTCCCACAGCGCTATCTTAATAAAACTGGCGAGGCAGCCGCCGCCGCCTCGCCAGTTTTATTATTATTATTATTATTATTATTATTTTATGTTGGCGAGACGCTACCGCCGCCGCCTCGCCAAGGCGCGGCCGCCGCCTCGCCAAGCCGCGGCCGCCGCCTCGCCGCGGCCGCCGTGGTAGCATCTCGCCAACATAAAAAAAATAAATAATAATAATAATAAAAGTCGATATGCTTGCATGTTTATTTGACGTTAACACGCGGTTCTTTGTTGTTGCTTTCGCGCATGCATATAGTGAATGGCAGGGCAAAAACACATGGAGTTCTCGCCGTAAAGCAAGACCGACTCTCGCTGTCTTGCACGAGACTTCTGAGCCTGTGGATGCGGGCCGAGGGCTCCTGCAATGGCATACCGCGCACGTGACGTCACCGACTCAAGAGCAACGCCCCTTTTGCCGCTTAGGTAGGGCATACAGGTAGAGAACGCCCGTAGCAACCAGCTATTACACGCGCAACAGAACCAGCGATATGACCGACTTTATAGCCGTTAAACTTTCCCAAGACGATGTTCCAGGCGCACGGATTACTGGTCGCACTGTCGAAGAACACACCAACCTTCAGTTCAAACGATGGCTTGAGTGTCGAGGGCTTAAAAAGCCGAGTTGAAAACGGGCCGAGTTGATCGAACGGTAAGCTTTGTTTTTTTATTTTTCCTGCGCGGCGGTCATGGCGTGATCGGCCGTTTTTTTGTTTGTAATCACCGTCCAGGGATCGGTATATGTTTAATGTTTGTCTTATTTGAAATGTTTTTGAGTAAGCTATCCTGGTAGCAGGGTATCAAGTTAGCGCCTGCTACCATGATAGCCTATATGCTATCATGGTAGCAGGCGCTTCAATATTAACATGTCGGCCACCAAAATACTCTTACCTGTTCACTACTTGATGTCGCTGGAATTGGGTCAGGATGTTCTTCGGTTGGGCCCTTTCCTCCAACAAAATGCTTGCTATATATGTAGGCCGACCGCACCGGTGTACCCAGCGCACACATTTCTCCTTGGCAGTCTTGAAGAAAACATCCTTCATATGCGGCCGATCAGCATACCTCGAGTCGCTGTTGCCCGTTCCGTAGCAACAATGTTTAAAAACCATGGTCTTAGATTTGGAAAAAGCAGTCGTTTACCGAGTAAAACCAAGGGTAACGCACGTCTCTTTTACAGCGAAACAGCGGCGGACTATGCAAGCTTGTCCTACTGCGTACCACGTGATGTGACGTCATCGTGACGTTACGTTTCTAAAAATAGCTCGCTCGCGGTACGCCATTGCAAGTGCGGTATTTCCCCCACAGACCACCAGGGCGGCCGAGAAAACCTTTGTTCGACCTGAAATGACTCATTTAATCATCCAAAACGGTATGGAACACATTCATTAACTGAAAAATGTTGCATAGTATGCCTTTAATGGAAAGGCTGCCATCTACCTGAACACTCTCTCAAAAGCTTATGTCATGACTAGATGACTCAGGTCACAAGAGATTGTTGGCTAGCTGTACCTACACCACCCTAAAGATAAACCAAACTCTTTTAATGTGTCATTTTACAGTGGAATGACCTAGAGAGTGCACCCAGAACAAGGTGTCCCTGTCTTTCTTCAAGAGACTCTTGAAGACCTAGCTCTTCCCTGAACATCTCCAATTCTCGCACTTACCCTGTACCTCCCCTATTAATTTTTCTTTGCACTTCTTTCTACATCTGTACTCTATTTTTACACTGTAACTGTCACCTCTGAGATAACCTAACTGGTGGTCTTCCATTTAAGTAGCTTATTGTTAGCTTTGATATTAACTGCTTTGTTATATCCTCATTTGTAAGTCTCTCAGGATAAAAGCCTCTGCAAAATACATAAAGCCAAGATACGTCATTAGTGTTTAGCTTAGAAGGACCCTACAGTAGCAGGGCCACTTTGACCAGATCAACCATCAAGCACCTGGCTGGCTGTTCCCCTGTGGAAGACCCTGAAATTAGTAAAAATGTAGAAGTATTTATCTATGTGATTTGATAAATATTTAAAAAATCTCTTATTTTATACTAACATTAGTCAGTTTGAATTTTCAACTATTCTAATGGTGTGTTCAAAAACTGCCAACTAAAAAGATCTCAATATTTTATCGTTTTTATCAATACAGTTAAGTAAATACAGTTGATATGAAATCTGAAACCTAACCATGAGACTATTCAGGGGTGAAAACTTCTGCCATGTGTATAATGTCTGTCATGATCCCACAGCTTTGACATCTGACGCCTTTTGTCAGATCAGGTCCAAAGATTTGAAACCGGAAAGAATCAACTTGAAAGTGAAAACACATCCGAAAGAAACAGATAAACAGAAAAAAAATTCAAAACAAAAAATGTGCAATAAAATAGACCTGAATATCTTGTATGAAATACAGAGAAATGCTAAGTTTCAATTATTTTCATCTTAAATATAATTATATGTATATATGTTTTTATTTTTCAGATCTGAAAATTAAAATTTGACATTCGGTTTCATTTTCAGTTTCAACTAGGGACAATAATTCAGTAATTTTACCCAACCAATCACTAACGCAAACCCAGGAAAAATCTGCCACTTTAAGAGTTATTTTTAAAAACTTGCAGTTTTTCTAAAAAAGTTGGTTGAATACAGGGTTTAGTTTGAATTCAGTGTTTATGTATTCATTATCTAAAAATAGGTCATTAAGCAACAGCATAAAATGGCCAGGGCTGCGCTTAAAGGGACAGTGTGTAACTAATTTGGTTTTGAAAAAGCAAAAATCAAGTATTGCTTTTATAAATGAATATCCTGGCAAAGTCTAATAATCTCACATTAAAATAAGTGACTGCACATTCAAAAATCAGGCCAAAAACCTTGACTCATGGAATTTAGAAACGACTTTGGAAAAAACAAGCGGACCTGGAAACAGTGCCAAAAACCTTTTCACTTGATAACCATAACTATTAGCTATTAGCAGTAGCTTGGTGCCAAATACATTGAGGACATGTTTACATTGTCACATTTATGACACTTTGTAATACATTTACAGATGGTGCGCCAGTGTGAAATCTTACACACTGGGGCTTTAAAATACATGTTTTGTATTATTTAAGAATTATCGATATTGATCACTATGATTTTTTATTTTATCAATATACTTTTTTCTACATATTCCAGCCCCAAGTTTCAACTAGTTTTTGTAAATATAAAATCAGGCACCAGACCCCCACTATCCATTCATTCATTGTCTATAACCGGGTATAGACAATTAATGATTGGATAGTCCATTTATTTCTAAAACCTGGTAACTAGTATGTGATTTTAAATCAGGCACTAACTGGTTTCTTGTGCTAGGCAAGTCTTTCAGCAGAGTTTTGGACAAGCTGAAGAACAGCAGTCTTCCTGGGAAAAGTGAACAGACCACTACAGATGTTTAATGACAAAGAGGCAAAAGCTTAAATTAACGTGTACTTGTACTTGTTAAGGAGTACATTACATACGGACATTTTTTGGTTGGAAATTATCAGCTAATGGTTGTATAACTTGTGAAATGCTCTATTACCAAAGGAAAGAGTTAATGAATATGAAAACATGGTCCTACAATGGAAACCTGAGAAATTCTTCATGACAGTTCTGTAGATACTGAAATGTCCCATTGAAGCTCCAACCAGAAACAAATGAACAAAATGACCTTAGGCCAGATCCAAACATTCCAATCAAATCCCAGTCCAGGATTTTATTTTGTTGGGATATGTCTATTTCTGCATATCAGGATATTATGGTTAACAGTCTAGAAAAAAAACCAATGTGAATATTTACTCAACTCAAAGTCAATATGTAACCCCATTCTAGATATTCAACGCAACCAGTAAAGTCATCGAGCTTTACCCAGGAACAATTCAAATTTTACACATGTACATTTTGTCAATGCTTTTTTTTTTACACTGAAAACATTTAACAAAATGGCATGAGAAGAATCACAATGACATAACTAATGGCTCCTGGTAATGACTGACAGTATATAACTGATGAGATTGAAGTCACAATGCACGATGTGTGTGTGTATGTGTGTCTGTGTGTGTGTGTGTGTGTGTGTGTGTCTGCATGCATGGTCGAGCTGTGGGACCAAGGGGATTAGCAGCCTAATCCAGCCAGTGGTCAGGGAGTGTGTCCACAGCTCAGTGGATTATTGCCTGTGCCACAGAAAGCATTCATAGCACACCAGGAATTGCACACATGCACACACACCCGCATACTCTTGAACAGTGGATTAGGGTTAAACACATGAAGAACAACAAGGCTGTTTGGCAGCAGGGGTTGACATAGTTGATCCACCAACTGTATACACTGACGTGTCACACACCAATCCATAAAAAAGGCTCATTATAGATGACACTATCAAACTAGAACACGGCCGACCATTTTTCTATATGTTAACCAGGACTTTCATTACGTTTCTTATTTTCACACACAGTGAAATATCCACAGGTCCCTCCATCTTTCACTTACAAGACCCCAGATACTAAGTTTGGTAATGTGAGCCACCCAGAGGGTCACAGAAATAGCTTTCTCCAGACAGTCTAGGTGGGAGCCACACAACACATTTATAACACATTAACACTGAGGTCAGCTGCTTTAATGCACCGCGTTCCTAAAGTTTAGAGTGTTTCTATGCTGCTGAATGACCAGATACTTTTCTGCCTACACATTTTCTAATGTGCAGTAGAAGAGGAAATAGCACTGCTCTGTAACTTTTCATGGAAAATGTGACCTTTTATTAACTTGAACCAGTCACGGATTAATACGTAATAGATTGTCTAAGTAATTGTTTAGACTCCATAAGATAAATGACTAAATGTATTAAGTGATCATGTATTTATTCAGGCAAAAGAAAGCTCAAAATGTCTAATGACTATAAATTAGAAGCTGTTGTGAACACACATGTTTCTGCTAATAAATAAACTCATATCCACCCACACAGATCTCATCAGTCTTATCTGAAACAGATTTCTGCTGGGCAACACTTTAACACATCCCACACAGAAATTCTCTCTTCTCTTAAAAATTCAATGGAATGATCTAATTGTTTATTTAGTAAGGTGTGAAATAAATGAGACATAAAAATAATGCTACGCTCACCTGCCACTCTAAGGTAAATCTCTTCAATCGCTTGTCACACTGACAGCTGACCAACCAATTATATGGCCGCATCTTGAGGCATTTAGGCATATAAAGGTTGTGAAGATGACTTTTTGAAGATCAAACTGAGCCTTTGAAGTGGGGTGAACGAGGATTTAGGTGACTTTGAATATGATATTGCTGTTGGTGTTAAATGGGCTGGTTTATGCTTTTTGTTATTTTTTTTCCAGATCTACTGGGTTTAAACTCCCAGGTTCTCAGAGAATGGGTGGAAAAAAAGAGAAAATATCCAGCCAGTGTCAGTTGTGTGGATGAAAATAGCTTACTGTTGTTAGAGCAGAGTTTGAGATAGTAGAAAGGCAAAAGAAGCTTAACTAAACACTCACAACATCCAGGTGTCTCTCTGCATAAATTGAACCTTAAAAAAAATAAAAAAATAGAGGACCTACAACAGTGACGTTCAAAGTCAGTCCTTAAGAGCTGTTGTTCTGCGTGTTTGGGATATTTCCCTAGTTCAACAGACCTGAATCAAATGAGGGGGGGCTCTGCAGAATTTGATGACACAAGGTTATTCACCATTTGATTCATATATGTTGCAGCAAAGACACACGTAAAACATGCAGAACACTTGCTCTTGAGGACTAAAGTTCAATACTCCTGAGTTACAGCAACAGAATGTCACATTGGGTTCTAGGGTTGGGCAATATCTCGATATTAAAACTATATCGACATCTTCTTAAAGAGATACAAGCTGAGACAATATCGCTTAAATCGAGATGGTCTATGTTGTGTTATAATTAAACCTTTGTGTATTCCAGTAGTTTATTTTTCAGCCATTTCTCATATTTATCTACAACTGTTAAAAAGGTGCATGTAAAACATTTAAGATAAAGCTTTGATCCAGAGATGCCTTTTCATAATTACTATATGAAAAGAAAAACATATCCAGATAAATATCGTATATCGCTATACAGGCTAAAAATATTGAAATATTATTCTTGCTCCCTATCGCCCAGCCCTATTGGGTTCCACTCCTTTCAGCTAATGATGGGAAAGTGATGTTACAGATTGCACAGGCTCACCTTGGACAGTAACAGATTAGTAAAATCTCCCGAGTCTCATCCTTAGCTGTGACATTTGGACAGATCAGAATTTAGCACAAATAACCTGAAATCATTACTCCATCCAGCCTTGTGTCAACAGTTAAAGCTGATTGCACTTATATTGTATGTTTCTTGGTGACATTTTCTGTGGACCTCATAGTACAAAAATAAGCATTGTTTGAATGCTTATTTTTGAGTATTATTGCTGACCATCCCCATACCTTTATGGCCACAGTGCACCCATTCCCAGGTTGCTACTTCCAGCAGTAGAATATCATGCCAAAAGGCTCAAATAATCTCTATCTTATTTTGTTTACTTTGGAATGAGTGCTCTGTGTTCAGGCGTTCACGCCATCCAAAGTCACCTGACCTCAATCGAATAGAGCACCTTTGTGATGTAGCAGAATGAGGGATTAGTATCATGGACATGCAGCTGACAGATTTGCAGCGTCTGTGTGATGCTATCATCTTAAGATCAACCAAGATCTCTGAGGAGTGTTTCTGACAGTTTATTGAATCGATGCCATAAGTGTTTAAGGCAGTTCTGAAAGTAAATGGGGATCCAAAAAGCTACTTGCAAGGCGTACCTAATAAAGTTGCCTCTGAGCATACTGTGTATAAGTGACTAAATAAATAACATTTATCAAGAGGAAGTATATGGTTCAAATCTTTATGAATCATGCATCTCCGACTATTGTATAATCTTGTATAATCACAACGGATGCAAGCCAGATGTTTGAGCATCACCCTTGAGAGTCAGTGACACAGTGTCACTGTTTACTTAAAATTTGGCAATTTCTAATAGTTTAAGAGAAAGAATGTGAGTGGGTGAGTAATATATTCAATCTACGGCATAAATGCCTGTTGCACAGTCAAGTGCATGAAAACGCGTTACATAAACGTTAAGCCCAGCAGCCCAATCTCGCATGGGTCACAGAGTATCTGCCAAGAAAGAAGCACTTTTGCAGCCATGTAAGGGGGAGCTGTAAATTAAAAAGGAACACAATGGACTACAAAAGGTTTTGTAATTAAGTTGGTGTAGTCTGGAGAAACATGCTCGACTTTGCACTCTGACAGGACGTGCGTGGAGTGACAGAGAAACACAATTTCTGCTCTGTTCCTTGTTTCTCAGCCTCCTGTTGATTTGCAAACACGCAAACACAAGCACGAAACACACACTCTGTGAATGATGAATAACTAAAGAGCAGCTACAGTCCCAGCTACATTAACTAAAAACAGCAGGCTGCCCCAGTCATTTAGCACGTACACAACGTTGTTAACACGATAGATCGGGGACTGTAGTTCACTGACCAGCTTATTAACCTATCCATCCATATCCAGCTATCTTTGTTGGCATTTTTACTATTGTCCCCACATGCAGTATTTTATACTTGTTATTTTTGCTTTGTGTGCAGCAAGAGAATTTCCTAAGATGAACTTGAATGACAGTGAATGCCATATGCACAGAACTACGAGGAATAAAAAACATCCAACATCCTGCCCTAGTTTCACCCTAACACACCCTCCTCTTGCAAGTTACAGACATGCCTTGACTTGAGCTTCTCAGGGTGTTACCTGACAGATTGATTGTCAGTGTGAGTGTAAGGGCAAAAATAGGTTAGACTGGTGGAAGGTCATTTAAAGTTATCCTAAAGAAACTTAACTTCCTGATGTGTTATAGACATGCTATAAGGTGGACCACTTCTAAAGAAATTGAGCAAGATACACGGCGTTGACCTGATTTCTGCTCAATTTTTTTTCTTTTTTTAGCTTCATGTAGGTGGGTATTTCACTGGTGATCCTTTAAGAGTTCTTGACAATAGGTGTCAAACCTTAGCACACATCAGATAAAACATCCTGCCACATCAAGTGTACAACTAGACTGACGTCTCAGTGTAACTACACACAACTATGATCCATGAAGTCTGAGGAAAACTAAAGGAAGAAGGAGCATTATGAAGAACTGCCAGATGCTATTTTTTCAAAGTTAACCTGTAGCATCTCAAGATGTATCAGGTGCCGTCAAAAACTCTGAAAATCACAAATGTAACTTAGATTTAAAGAGGAGACAAGGCAGATAAATCATCCTGTTGCTGGGTTATTGTTTTTCTCTCTAAATATGCTGTAGTTATAGGGAAAAACTATTTTATTTAATTATTTTTTAAGGAGTTTTAACATCAATCAAAACAGAAAACTTTGAATGTATAGAAATATTTGTAAATAGTAACATAAGTGGACTCTTTCAACATTTTAGTACACTTCCACTATTTGCATATTTACTTTACGTACTCAGATATTCCTGTACATGGTCATAAACAGCGATCACTAGAATTTGGCTGGTGTCAGTTGCACCCATGCCCTGGTCATAGATTCTCCCACTCACGCCTAATGTCTTTTTATGCTACACTCGATTTGTAGTCAGAAGCCAAAGTCTCGGAGTTCTAAGTCAGAAATTAAAATCAGCAAACCAAGAATCCTGTGTAGAGAGCTCAATAATGGTTGACATGTGAAATAGGTAAAAAAAACAACAACAAAAAAAAAAACAAGTGATTAGCCTGTCAGAAACTCAAAAATACAATAATTTTGGGGTCTGTAAATGCACCACACCTATGTACCACCAGGATGTACTACTCGCTGTGTTTAGTGTTGAAGTTGGTATTACTCATGGAAGAAGACTATGACTAGCTACATTTCGTATCAAAAATCTGCTCGAAAATTAAGTCAAAAGATTTTAGACAAAACTATTTACAATGGAGGCATGTTTATCCAACAATTCACGTTGGCTTAACTGTTGAAGGTACAGAAAGATAACAGGAAGGCTAAGTACAAGACAGTAAATTGCTGTTTTGCATTTTATATAAGCACCCCGACTTAATAATCCTTCTCCCTTTGTTTTAACATAATAGTCTCATTAAATACATAAAATCCTGTCTCATACACAAGGATTGCTGTTTCCTATGCTTTTAGTTAAAAAGATTAATTGCTACTCATGGCAGGCAGACTTCATAACCACTTTAAAAGACACTGAATATAGCTAGGATTGGTACAGAATGTCAAAGCTTAACAGAACTGACTCTTGAGAGAAATTGAACACGACATGAGAATTTTGAGCTCCAAGGGAGAAAAAAAATCCAACAAGGAGGGATATGCAAACTTCACACAGGCAAGGCTTCATGAATCAGAGACCTTCTTGCTTTGAGGTGACAACCACCAGCCTATTGTGCAGCTGTAGCTTTGAACTTGTTTTGATCAATTAGGCTCACAGTTCATCTTTTATTACCAGCTCTTCCATTTGAAGTAGGTTTCCAAAAAAACCACAGTCATTTGCAAGCTCATGAATGAAAAAGAAACGGGCAAAGATGTGTGACTTGGATTGTGGGAACTAAACAGATTCCTCAGAAGATGCTGAATAAGCTACATTATGTTGACATGAAAACATCCCAAGATTCTTTACAATAAATAAGCAAAAGCAAAGTAGTACAAACTATTTTGTGTGTGACATAAGTAAAAGGTTCACTATCTAGCAAACAACACAATTTTATTTAGTTATGGTTGAACAATATCATGCTTAAGATATCATTCAGCTATTAACATAATATTCACATCAAATCCACCAACATGACTTTGGTTTAAGACAAGTTGTAAAGGCCTAAGCAGGAGAAATATTTGAATAACATAAGGGAACATAGTTAATATCTCAGAAATGCAGCAACGAAAGAAGAAGACTGAACAGTGTGAAGTTTATTGCCTGTGTGTAAATAGCTGTGCTTGTCTGTGTGGGAAAGACAGAGAAATCCTTGACTCCTGTTCACTTGCAGCTGTGGCAGGACTCTCTCCTGCTGGTGAAATAACAAACAGAGTAGCCAGTTTCCCTTTGCCCTGTGATGTTCAGCGCTGGAGTGGCTGACACAAAGAAGCTGACCTGCTGTTGTCAGAGCCTGTCACAGCAGCAAGAGCTAGAACACATTTAGTCAGAGACGCAGACTCAGAGGTGCAGGTTGGTGTCCCAGCAAACTGATGCGAGCACATGAAACAGCCCGTTTGAAGAAGAATATGGAGAACAAACAAAAGCTGGCAGAATACAAGGCTTTTAAAGTAAAATAATACCTTTTAACTTCACAAGTTAAAATATACTGCTCTTTTTTACCATGTTATTAGCTGTAAATGCATATTTAAATGATTTGGTTCAATATTGTTCAAACTGTGCCTATTTAATAGGGAAAATCATTTCCTAATCAAACTTTTGTATAACAAGGGTGTGGCTGTAGGGACTGGTGCATGTCTGTACACGGCGTTGCACCTAATTACATCAGCATTACTACCTCGGGTAAAAGAGGGAGTAATTACTGAAATAAGGTTAAATTAACTTTTCATGTCAATGAAGGACTAAAAATCACTTTGCAAAACTTCTAGTGTTTTGTGGTAAACATCTCTCCAACTGTGGTGCAGAGGGAAGCCAGTAGCTTTCAGGAAAAAAAAAAATCTACAATATTTATTTCCAAGCACATGTATCCAAATGCTCAGCCACAAGACTAGTCAGCAGGGGCCCCGATTATGAATAAATAACTCACACATCTATGATTTAATTATTAACTTTAATAACCTTTGGGCCTCCTCAAATTATACATTTTCAGAGACAGTATATTTTGTGCTACTTTTTTTGGCTAGAGGCATGCTTAATTTTGATGCCACGAGGATAATGCTAATTGTTTTAAAGCTACTTCTTCCAGTTATCTAGCTAGATGTTCACATCTGTTTCAGAGCCGTTGTATTTTCCACACAATTAAGTTTAGATTCCGCAACGTTTCAGCAAACAGAACACTTTTCTGATCAATAAAGACTTATATGTTTAAATTACTCATGGACATGGCAAGTGTTGAAACTCCTGTTGATGATGCCAACAGGTTGTTAAAGGTTTACACATAAAACCAATTTAGGGGTACAAGTCATTAGCCAAGAAGGTGTAGGACTGCAGCTTCTCGGTTGGTGTTAGAGACCACAGACTGTAAGTCCAGTGACTTTCTACAATAAAAGCCAAAACAAGAAACTAAATTTTGGATTGTTCAGGGTTACAAACTGCCTTCAGAAACATCTGCTTAGTATTTTTGCAGAAAAATGGTTTGTGTGTGGTATAATCTGAGTGTAAAAACATCCTTTCTTTGAAAGCCCCTGAGGTTTGTCAGAAAACAAACAGCGTCATTGATAAAATTATGGTAATGAAGACGTTTACAGCAGGGTTAGGTTATAAATCAATAACAGTACAAACTGAACATCTCACAGAGGATTATACAAACCACCATGAAATATACAAAGAGTATGGCACAACTGCAAACACACATAAACTGTACTGCAAATTAAGAAGAACATCAATCAAAGAAGCCTTCACAAGGACCATGGTAATTCTGGTGGGTGAAGGTGCAGATGCTCAAACCAAGGTGAGAGAATCTATTGAGACAAATATTATTTATGCAAAAATATTAAGGAGAAATGGGTTGTTGAAAGATAGCCATGAGATATCCGCAAACATTTGGAAGAAAGCTCTCTGGTCAGATGAAACCAAACTCATCTTTTTTCAGCACAGTTCATCCCACAAGACTCTGCTAATAAGGCGCTCCTTCCACAGATTCTCCTGCTCCTCAGCTCAGCTTGGACCTTCCTCTATCCCATCTCCTTCACGATAATATAGACTTATGCCTGATATCATGCTAGTGTACAGCAATATAATCATCACAAAATCATTTTATTATAGTTCTTTTAATAAGATTCAACCCAGAGATCATTTTAGCCTTTTTACTGTTTCACTAAATCTTGGTCCCAACATTTCAGTGTAATCCCAATTTTAAAAGATGCAATTTCCAAATCGCAGATGTCTGTAATTTATGGCTATTTAATAATTAATGGATAAGACACATCCTTTAGGTGTCGGTAATATGTTTAAAATGGGTTTGCCTCCACATGGAAGCGAAGAGAGTTGTAGCAGTGAGATAACCTTATAGTATTATTTGTTTTAAAGTTTATATATATATATATCATACTTTTTACCAGAAATTTTCAGGAATATTTAATGCACAGACTTGTTTGTTGGATGCACTTCGCACTATATGTTCAACAAGGATTCATGTCCAACTCAATTAAAAGGCATTCTCCTAAAAGCTGTTGTCTTGAATAATAATATTCCGATCAATAAAAACTGTTAGATTTCTTGTTTTTTATAATCCTTGTATAAAAACATCTTTAGCTACAGGCCATTTTTGTTGCTTGTGGTTAATGCAAAGAAAAGTAAAAATTAAATCGCAATTACGGTTGAAATTATATCGCAATTTGGATTTTTGGCAACATTGTACAGCCTGAGTACTAATAAAAGGAAACCATGAGCACAAAGGACGGAGATAATGGAACACTTGACTGCAATCCAGCAGTCTCTGCCTCTCTGCCACCACTCTTCAAAATCAGTCATCAGCTTCAGACATTCAAAAACACACCCTTGCCATTCTGGTTTAAGCATTTTCAAAGCCAGAAAGAAAGGCTGTCAAGTCCTTGATCAGGTCTTCTTAAATCCCAATAATGACTCAGATAAGTACTAAATGCTGGCTGATCTGCCTATAGATCTTCTCTTGGAGAGAACATGACTGAGTCTCTTTGCCTCACTCGTCAGATCAAAGGACACACTGCCCTCTTACTTCCTCCTGTAGTTCAGTCATCTTTTTCTTCCTTCTCCCTCTGTACACCCACCTTCTTACCCTCTAAAACACACACACACACACACACACACACACACACTCGCACACAAACACACACACCCTACCCCTACCCTTTGTTTCTTTTGCCTCTGGCTGGGAATCCAGCCAGAGAAACTGGGATTTCAGACAGCAGATCCACACTTGCCCAGATCCTCAAAAACTGACTTGTTTTATTTATGGCTTTAACCACTCAGCAGTCATTATCTTGGGGCGTTTCTCTAATCTATATTATTTCATGTCATCTGTCTAGATTTAATATAGATCAAGATAAATAGTGTGATCACCTGTCAAATGGTTGCAAGTCCTGGTGTGAAGAGAGTTCAATTGTTTAACACTCAAAATATGTAAACTGGCCGTTTCGACCCACTACTCTAGCATGTTAACATCGAGATAAAATAAACAAAGGCCCAATCAAAGGACAAACCGCCAACACAGCAGTACATTCCTGCAAACTGACAATCAAATATGCAATAATGATAGCCATGGGATTTTTATGTTTGCTCCCACTTGATAGCTCAAGAGTGCGTTAACTAGTGTGTCATTCTGAGAGTGTGATGTGAAGGAAGGCTTGACATGGGAACTAAAACTGTACAAGGAAAGCCCTGTTTTGGCGAAGCTGCGTGAGAATAGCGTGGAGGCCAAGCTGTCTATTTTGAAGTCAGGTCAGGGCAGGCTAACACTTTAGGCCCTCTTAGTCACTGTGAATCAATTAAATGTCTTTGCAACAGACGGATAAGCATGGTTGACTGACACCAAAGAGACTGAAACAAACAGCAACATGATGTCAGAATGCCAAGAGACCAGTGTGTGAGGCATTAACAAGAGTTTGGCAGCCAAGTAAAAATAAAAAAAACAACATAATATTGAAGATGTTTAAGGATGTCAGAACCATTTAATCTGCAGTTGGCGCTTTCCTGTGCTGTGTACAAACCACAATGACTCTTTATGAAACTGTGCAGAGCATCATTTTACCAGTCACCAGCCTGGATGCCACACATGATGCAAAAGCAGCATAGAGCTTGACAGGATACACGTTTTGCATGGAGTATGGCTTATTGCTGCACACAGGACTACACGGAAGGCTTCCATGTGGCTGCCAAAATTCAAGTTTGTTATGTGCTCTTTATGTGTGAAGCCAAAACTCAAACGTCACTTGTCGATTCTGTTGAAATACAAATTATTAAGATTCAAATGAAGTAATAAGTAGTCTGATGTCTCCATCGTGCCACTCTTCCAATGTTGCGTTACCTAAGATTCATGAACCACAGCCGCCATCCTGCTTCTCTGTCGCTCCGCAATCCGGTTAATTTCCACACCTCTTTCCTGGTCTCCATAATCTCTCCTCAGATGACAAGACAGTGCCAGGTTGTTGAAAGCTTTCAGCCAGTAGATGTCCAGCATTTTTCATGTCTGTTTATCCATGTTCTGAATATGACATTTTCTGGACCCTGATATGGACTGTTCCCATGACACTTTGACCTTGCCTTGCCCCTTGGATCGGTCTGCCTTTGGCAATCCAGACCTCCCATGCATGACCCAGTCCTGCCTTCTGGAGTCGAACCATGCCTCCACCATCCTGCCTGCTGGCTCCTCTGCAGTGCGTAAGCCAGTTCTCACTTTTGCCTGGACTCCTGCAGAGGATCTCTGATCGTCATCCAGGTCTCATCATTAATAAACCCTTTAAAGTGCAACATCATGTCTGGCTCGAATTTCAAGTTCTCTGCCTACTCAGGTCTTATAACACATCTCGTTAACATGCATGGAAACTGGGTCTGCAGAATATTTAAAAAAAAACATAGAGCTTTAGACACTAAAAACATATTAGGTGTGGGAAATGAAGGCAGTTACAGTCCATCCAGCTAGTTAAATATATTAGTGATATGCATAGTGTGAATTAACGACAGTAAAGATAAAACAACCTACCAGTCAAAGCAATACTTTGTGGCTGTACACATTGGCATTGGACTGTAAGTGACTATTGTGCAAATCTGATAAAAATATACAGTGAGAATTACACAGTAAAAACTTAAAAATAAACTTAGAATTAAGAGAAAAGTTGGAAACAGCACAAAATACAGTGACCTCTCTCGAACATCTTCATATTTACTATATCAAACATTACTATATCAAACTTTAATGTAATTTATTTAGGATTCAGTATAACAGATTAACATAAACTAGTGCAATGTTAGGAAGTGGAAGGAAAAAGGTACATTGTATACTATTTACAAATAAGAAAATCAAAAAAATGTCTATCCATCCTAAAGAAAAACATCCTCAAGGCATAATGCTCCCACCACTATCGGGATAGAAAAACAAAGGAAATTGCTCCATGATGTTTCGGTAAGTTTGCAGTCGTGTCATACTCTCTATTTGCAGATAAGGAATTGAACAGTGCTAAGTGAGATTCAAAGCACAGAACACTGCTTTAGAAACAAACCTGGTTTAAAACATGTCCACTACTTAATCTCTGACCCATCTGTTGTATCTTTGGCTCCATTGTGTTGTTTATTTTCTAATTCTCTCTAACAAACCTCTAAAGCTTTCAGGTTACATTTATACTTACACCGAGATCAAATTAAACACAGACATACCCTATGAATTAGGTGACTTCTAAAGGTAATTGGTTGCACTAAATCAGATTTCAGGATTTTAGAGCAAAGAGTTCTAAAGAAGGATAATGTATTTAGCCATTTCACATTTTGACAGAGTAGTGAACCAAAGCAAATTATTCTTCCTCGAAGCTGTCAGAGGAATCAGGTCCTAAAGGGCATGGAACTGATGTGCATCTGTGATGCTAAAAGGTTAAACTATATTGTGTCACTTGGGATGAAAATAGAAAGATAGTTATTTAATAACAAAAAGCAATGTTTTTCCTAAGTTTGCAAATAAAAAAACATTGGAATTGCGTAAGTAATGCTCATCACAGACATCTGAGCTGTCATTAAAAAAAAAAAAAATCCAAAACAATGAAAAACATGAATCCATTTTTTTTTTCCTTTTAACCACAAAGCTTCCTGAGGTGTTCAGATTTTTGCAGACAGCTCCACAGTCCTGTAGAATTCAAAACCTGGCATATCATCCATGTGGGAGCAGCTTTAGTGCAAAGCTCTGACAGGTAAATGCACAAGATGTGTAAAGGAATGTTTCTGTCTTTCACTCCATACTCATCTGTCTAATCCCCCTATCAGTACAGGCTTGAAAGAGGGCTTTTCATAGTCTCTTCTATGAAAACAGAAAATTTAAATGCTTGTCAGTGTGCACTCTGAAGCACAGAGCTACGACAACAGCTCTCGACTCTTCTATACTTCCTCTCACCTCGGTCTGTCTTTCCTTTATCCAAATAGCCTTTCATGCATGCCATTAACGTTTTCCTCTAAAAGCCTGTGTGCAAATTTATTTCACCGCTTCATTCTGTTATCTGTCCGGTTTTCTTAGTTGACCATGTGGTTCTACTTTAAGTTTAGGAAATGTTTTCTTCCTTTTTTTTTTTTTTGTATGAACAGCTTTGTAAACAATCAAGCACCCTTTCTGTGTGGAATTTGATTGTTCACCCCCAAGCATGCATTTTTGTTCTTTTTGTCTTTTATCCAGATCTCAAAACCTGCACATTAAGTTAATTGGTCATATTAAGTTTCTTAAGGTGTGTGTGTGTGTGTGTGTGTCTGTGTCTGTGCACGCACACACAAAGCATCTCCACTGTACTTTGTTTCAACAATCCACTGTTAGAGAGAGCTGGCCCATGTTGAAAAGCTAGATAGTTACCCTCCCAGAAAGAGACGAAAGGAGAGAAGGAGGATAAGGAGAGGGGTTTTAAGGAAGCCTCAGGGAGACACATAGGGCACTGGCATTTGCGGAAAGGGTAGATGGTTATCCATCCTCCTCTCAGGATGTAGGAGGAGAGACTGAAACAATAAAAAAGGAAAAAGTATTTTAAAGAGAATGTGTCACTTGAAAAGCTTTCTGCTACTTTACTCCTACATGTATCCTAACAGAAGGCCTGTTAAAAGTGTGCAAAGCAAGCAAGGCTAAAAATATCATGAGTTATGACAGTTTCAGGAGATCAAATGTCAGATTACTACTTTAAGTTCATTTTATCTTATTATTTTATGTAATCCACCCCTGGCATTTTGTGTCACAACATGTTTTGCCCTTGGTATTAACTTAATTAATTATGGGGTATGTAGTACCTGGGAACTGCTGATCATACATATTTTATCAAAGTACCCAAAGTCAAGTGGGGAAGATGAAATACCATTATGATTAACTCTGTTTTGGCAAGTATGGCACTGACATCTGATTAGAAAAAGTGACATTGAGACCAGATATATATCATGTAACTATGAATACAAACACTTTATCAATATGGTCACATAAAAAGGTAAATATATTTACCTTAATTACCATTGTGGTTCTCCTTGTATTTAAAACTTTTAAAATCTTAATTCAGTTTTTATTCATTTATTATTCGTTTTTCAATAACTTGAAGAAATGTTTTTCAAAAAAATTTGTTACTGGTCAGTTTGTAAAAAAAAAAGATAAACATGTACATTTAACATAAGTGTACCAATTTGTAAAGCATGATGATACAAACTATTAATAAAACATTACTAATATGAGTAAATAAAGGTTACATTTATTGTAAGGCTATTTATTCATCTGTCCCAGGTGGGCACAATACAGGTTGAGAAAATTAAATTATTCCAATTTATAAACCACAGCTCTTACAGTAAAAATCGTAAAAATATAAAAACAAAGGTAAAAATAAAGAAAACGTGCCTGAGAAGGCAAAACTAAGCCTAATCACATTTGGAAAAAAATTACATAAATGAATACATTTAGGTTAGAAAGGAGGTATTTTTCCCTCTTATCAATGAAAAGACAGTAGAGCGTAAAAGGGCAAGAGAGTTAGAGTGTTCGTTTCACAGAGGAGCAGCTCTGGGTAAAGGCACTGAACATCAAAGCTGGTCCTGCGCTAGAAATAGGCAGAAAGATAAGAGCAATGTAGCAAGAACCTCACAGAGTGAAGTCCCCACCAAGCATCTTTAGAAGAAGAAAAGGAACAAGGACTGTGTGAAAGAGTAGAAGTAAAAGGGGAGAAATGAAAGAGGCTTCTTTTCGCTTTAGAGAAAGAGACATCAACCTGACACAGTCCTATTAGGGTATATTTTCCCAGAAAGCACAATGTTTTCCCTTTACAGACGTCTATATAAATGGCAGGAGCAGGGGTGGTTGTTAGTTAACTGTCAGGGAATCTTTTTCTATCACTGAACACTTCTGCAGGGCACAATCAAAGCTTTTAGACATGCTCTAGGGTGGTTCAACTGCAAGGACAAACCTGTTCATAAAAACAGATATCGCCTGTATGTTTATGTTTTTTCTCTCTCTCTCTCACATACACACACACACACACACACACACATATATATATATATATATATATATATATATATATATATATATATATATATATATATATATATATATATATATATATATCCTTCATTCAGACCAATGAAACAACTATACATGCAATAAAAACCTTTCATTTTGGTCACCAAAAATATGATACTGAAAAAATGGACTGGCACACCTCCATAGATTTTCCACAAGAATGTAGAAAGGCAGACTGCAAAGCATTGAACTGTAACACTTTATTTTCTTTATTCCTACTAGACATGTTTTATTGGACACTCACTACAGCTTGTTGGAGGGATTATGTCAATTTGGATCGACACTATAGCAGTTAAGGAGACAGTTTGCCATCTGAGCCTGCTGCTGTAAACGTTTCACAGGAACTGAAGATTAAATCACATGGCAGGAACTCAGTAGGATGTTTGGATACAAGAGTTGTTATTGTGGACAATGAGCCATTTGTATAAGACTTAATTACAAAAGATAAGCAACTAATCAGTGAATACATAATAAATAATTTAGGAGGAAGCTTAAACCTCCTTGGCTTTCTTTTGCTTGTCCTTTCATTTGTCAGATCAGCAACTGCAAAATGACAGTTGGGTCTTTGCTTGTCATAAGGATTCAGTGCATGCTGTCACTGTGACTAACTGATAACGTATAGACATATTTAATGCATGAAGCGAAATAATTTCTGCCAAAGCACCTTTCTTTAAATGTTATCTTTACACGGTCGCACAGTGGTAGCACGCTTGCCTCACAGCAAGAAGGTCCCCGGTTTGAGTCCCAAGCTCAGCAGGGGGCCTTTCTGTATGCAGTTTTGCATGCTTTCCCCATGTCTGCATAGGTTTCCTCCGGGCTCTTTGGTTTCCCCTACCACTAAAGAGTTGCTGCTAGATCAGTGTATTCAATTAATATCATATAAGTGTATAATTATATATAATAAAAAATATAAGTATTTAATTGGTCTTTGATCATGCCGAGCGGCCGCAAGGCACTTTAGAAGGTCAGGCTCGGTTTGGCATTATTATTAATAGTGATTGATACATTTTTATTTTATTATTATGCTTTCTGATAATTCTGTGGCACTTGTTGTAGATTGCGTCACGTCTGTTTATATCTTCCAGCAGCTACATGTGAGTTGGAGTAGGAATAGTGAGCTCAGCCATTTTTCTTTTGATATTCCATGTTAGCGATTTATTAACTTAGCATTCAGTTAGTTTAGCATTTATTTACCTTATTGTAGTATACCAGACCACGCCCAGAATGCCAAATGGCTGGGACATTTCTAAATCTAGCATCTTTAATGTCAGACATTAAAACCTCATAAGGAAAAATCTTGGTCATTCTTGCTTGCTTGCTGTATGAATCAACCACAGACATGTCCACATCTCAACGTGGCAGCAAATATAGTTTCCTTATTAAAATCTCCTTACATGCCTGTGTGAAAACAGCTATGAGTATTTTTCCTGCAGTAACAGCATCTACAAGGATGGGTGTTGTTGGGAGCTTGGCCTGGTAGCACTATGATGTGTTTACTGATTGGACTTTTGAGCTTCCAACTGGCCAGTCACCGGTTAGGACCTCGGACATAACAGCTCCCCATTTTAGTAGCCATTCTGTACTCATGTGGGCTAGTTAGACATGCTAGCGCGACTCATGCCATTAACTGAGCCGGGTGGTATCAGCTGGGGGAAGTGGGGAGGAGGGAGAGGGGAGTGGGGGAGGCTGTTTGTTTGATGATGTGCTCTAATTGGAGAATATCAATTACGTACAAAGATAACCTACATAGAAATACGAACTGTGACCCGTGAGCAGCTCCTTTGGGACCCACTCTTGATATTTACACAGCCTCATCAGTGCACAAAAGATCAGATTTTACCCCCAAAACCACAGCAAAATTTAATCTGTTGTCATGGACCCTTTGATGGTTATAATTCCTTTAAAGAGGTAATTGTCACCAGGAAATTCCCATGAACATTGGTAGAAATAAAATAATATGCACCCAAATGTGAAAGCATTATCTATGAATAAGAAGGTTATTTATAGGGTAGCAGCGTATTAAGTGTGTTTTAATGGCTACAATTTGCAAAATGTGGCAATGTGGGTGTGGGGGGATGAAACAGTTAAACCCACTTCTTTTAAAAACCACAGCACATTTGGCTAGAAGTGGTGGGCAACCCCACAAAATGCTTTTACATGCCTGTTTGAAAAAAGCAACCTAAAAGGCAAGTGAAGGTAACCATGTGGGAAATAAAGGACAGGGACAAAATTTGGCTTCACCGAAAATGCTCCTTATTAAGAAGACTTTGGTTTTATATTAGAACGCCATGTTGTCCTCATAGGCATGCCAACCATATATTTAGCCACTACTTAAAGAACATATTATGATCACTGAAAATTTACCAGACAGACCCAGACATTCGATTGGAATAATTCTCAAATGCTCTTAGCAGCAAAGGATCACTTATACATTAACAGTATGTACAGAAATATTATATGATTTAGTAAAACTAAAAATTATCTCAAATGTGCAAAAGGTACAAAAATGCAGTACAGGTATTTAGTTTGGAGCCATTCAGGTGATTCACTATTATGGGTCAATTTCATCAGTGTCTTTGTGATGAAACTGACCTCTTTGATGTCACAAACCATTCATTTTATTATTTTTCGCATATTGCGCCCTTCACATCTGTTAAGCTTAAAAGAGGTTTTGTGGCAAATACCTCAACTATGTTAACATATGAATAATATTTCAAAATGTATGTATTTGCGATAGAGAAACATCAAATCCTCTGCTGATGCTCTGGTTGTGGCAAAATTCTCTGCCACATACATTAAAACACTTTCTTAGTCTTCTCATTCATCTGCGAGTCTTTTTCACAGGGAAGTGAGGATAAGCACAGGGAATGTCAAATGATTTGAGCTCCCATCCTTTCAGTGCCACAGCTCACTTTGGTTTGGTAAGACTGCCTACATACCCTGTGGGCACACGTCTCTGCTTCACTGAGTGATTCAGGGGAGTTAGGCATTGCTCCACTGATTGCAGTCACATGCATACTGTTTTAATGTACTCTGCCAAAATAGCAGATATAGCAAAGTGGCATTTGGCTGAAATGTATCAACCTTACTTTTTTTTTTGTGCATGGCTTGATTAAAATTCGAAAGCATGCCTCTCCAACATCCACTTAAACACACACATGCACACACACACACACAGACAGACACACACACACACATCCTTGTTTTAAATAGTTACTGAGAACTGTGCCTTGACTTCCATTCATTTCCAGCCTTTCTTTGGCCTTACCCTGACCCTAACCATTCCAGTACATACCTAACCATAACCCTAAACCTAATTGACACCTTAGACCCTAGCCCAGTAAAAGAGTACTAAAAAGGTCCTCACTTCACTAGTAAAATGGGCAAAATGTTCAAACTCAGCTACAAGTACAAGAACAAACACACACACACACACATATCTTTGTTTTAAATAGTTACTGAGGACCATTTATATGGCCTTACCCTGACCCTTACCCTAAACCTAATTGATACCTTAGTCCTAAACCTAATCCCTAACCTAGGAAAAGATAAGGACCAAGAAAAGGTAAAGACAAATATGTTCTCACTCAGATGAAAGTACACACACACACACACACACACACACACACACACACACGCACAAACACTTATTAGCTAAACAGGCTCAGAAGACAGGAGAATCGGCTCTCTGTCCAAGGCTTAAACAACAGTTACTTACGTCATCCAAAATCAACAGAGCCAGTGCCTGAGGAAGACAGCCAACTAATTTATATAACAAAGTGAAAAAAAGGACTTTGGGACAGGATGACTAACTGCACTAAATCAAGAGAATTGAGGCAATAGAATTTGGGATGGGATGCAAAGAGGCTGAAAGTAGGTGGAGAAATGCGAGAGCAAGACTAGAAGAAGAGAAGTCTTCAGGGGGGAAAAGGAAAAAGAATAAAGAGGAGAAAGTCTTAATTATAATCTCCCTTCTCAAAACTCAACGATTTTGACGGAAAGGGATTTACAGCTTTAAACGAGAGTAGCTAACAGCAAGCGAGGGTTCATTCATCAAAGAGGACACTGATGACAAAACAGCAAAGCGTGAAACAATCAGGGTTTGCTCATTTGCACACACCTCAAGAAAATGGATACGTTCACAAATTAAAACTTGGAAGCTTCAACTGTTCTCAAGATCATGTACACCCATGTTTTCAGAAAAAAATTAACTGAAGCAGGCCAATACACAATTAAAAGAAACTTCCTGAGAGACAAATTCTACTAGTCCTGTTACCTCAATTCAGTTCATCCAGTTCCATTGTGCCAAGCCATTAATCAGCAAAAAATATCACATGACACACAGGAGCCATTCATCCTGAGCTATAGTCCCCTTTGCCCAAAAGGATTTGTGATTCAATTTGACTGAGTGATGCCCTGGGCTCCGTTGCTGTAACAGAGACTGCTTGGGTATGCTGAAAAAAGTAGCAGGATGTTTTGCTCCGTGGTGCTCACTATTGCTGCTTTTACCAATCTTAGAGTCTCATAACCAGTTTGTCAACAGGTAAATGGAGAGAATATACACAGCACTTTTCTAGTCATATTGGCCACTCAAAGCGCCTTACATTAGAGCCACATTCACCCAATCACACTCACAAACATATACACATTTATACATCAATACATATATTTGTAGGCAATTTGAAGTTAAGTGCCTTGCCCAGGGGCATATTGATATGCGGCAGGAGGAAGCTCCAGATTACTGCTGTTCCCACTGAGCTACATCCGCCAAGATGAAAGTGATCTGATTGGCTCATGTAGTGTTTTATCTTGTGTAACCCGAAGGATAAAGTGACATGTTAACAGAATGACAGAAAAAAAGGCAAAGTAGTACTTTCCATCAGCTCTCTCACTTTTTTATCTCACTAGATGGCATCAAGGGTATGAATGATTTAAACAAAAGGCTTTTAAGTATAACTAAATCTTTGCTAACTGACGCAAGCTTAAACACAGAATGAAGACAAAACCCGAGAATATATTTGATGAAGCTGGTAGTGGAAATCACCAATATTGTTACAAAATGATGATGGTACAAGACTGTTGCACAAGTTCTCCTAAAACTGGTATGTTAGATTCCTGAGTCAGGGATACAAAACTTCGGCAAATCATAATTATTAATAGATCATTTGGTAATGGTTTGATAATAGTACTTTTCACAAAATACTTAAAAGTGGGATTACAGCTCATTTTTTTTTTTTTTTTTTTGCTTTCATGGTTTTTTTTTTGTGAAAGGACAGAGGCAGTAGAAGTTGGTGTTTGGAAAGGTGGGGGGATTTGAAATCAACTCACCGCAATTATCCCCTTGATTCACCAAGCGAAGTAGTCAAAGCTCTAGCCTGATTTGAAAGGTAAACTGGTGTTTTGGGTCTAGTGTAAAATGGAGAGACTGCAGACAGCCTGTGCAGCCAGCCGGGTGGGGCTTTTTGGATCAAAACACACAAAAACCACGGCTGACACACAACATTTCTTGCCATTAACAATTGTCAAAAAAGTCAGGTGAAAGTGAGCCGAGAAAGAACAGACCAATGGACTTTAGTCAACTCAAGTTCAGTTACATTTATGCATGAAAACAGAACAATGGGACTGGCTCATCTTTTCTAGTTTATTACAGGGCTATTTTGTGAAAGAAGCTACTGGTTAACAGGGGAAATAATGTGTAAATAAAGAATCTATATATTCTTACATCTTCAATCTGAACTCTAAATATGCAAATTGTTACAAAATATCTGAATTACAATTAACACTTTTTCCTATACTGCTGAACAGATACACTGTATTTGTTCAATAACTTTGGAACAAAGTGAGTTTATTGCCCTCAGTTTACTTTTGCCAGAGTAATTCCAAACATTCCCAGCCTCAAAAGTCTAGTATGCACCTATGTGTAACACCAAATTTATAACCATATAAGTATCTAAATGGGGAAAAATTATTATTGGCTAAATTCCTGTTATGGAAAGAAATCTTAATGCTACAAAGGGCTTTTGTAGAAGCTTTTTGTAGAAGCTTTTAGCTCAGTGCTGGGAAACCAAATCACGGCTCAGAGTTTTTTATTGCTACACAGTTGCTTTACAATTTTTAATTGCTGTACAATTCATACTCCCCTTTCCACAACATCATATTGTTTTACAACAAGTTGATATAATGGTGCTTGCAGAGAGACTGTCATTTTTATTTAGGATTAGATTTGAGGGTTCTCCTACATAAGAACATCATCTCAATTAAAAAAGAATCGCTTCCCTTTAATACGATTGCTTTTTTTTTTGTCATGCTCTGCCTCAGTAATTACTTTTAAATAGCTAGTATATGTTAATTATGAGATAAGTATTTAAAAAGAACTTGTTACTAGTGGAGGGTGTGTGAAAATATTCCAAATACAGAGACCACTGTTGGCACACAATGCTGATGGCTTACAAGTATACCTTTATATGATGTATTTATATGATACTTTACTTTATACATTTTATGATGATTTATAAACATTCCTTTAAATAAAATTAAAATTATTATGCCAACCTTCTTGGAGAAAGAAGTAATGTGATAGCAATATTACATACTATTTTATCACTGAGGACATCCATATGTAAATATGTTTTCCATGCAAATTCTCAAAATAAGCAGGTCAAAACAGTTTGGCTGTGCAGTAATGTAGCGAGACGCTCATACATATGAGCTATTATTTCTCAGATTCAAATGCACACGCGTACAGAGGGCCAAACACATTTCATACATAAACACATTATATGCTCTAAAGAGAGGAGTCAGTGAGGCATGCAGTAAGCTAGGGTTGGCAGGGTTCATTTGAAAGATGTAAAATATTTATGCGGGAGGAATCTGCAAGGAAGGATGACGAAAAGAAAATTGCGAGGGAGAAAACTGAGATATAACAAATAACAAGACATGTGAAATAACAATAAGTCGGAGTACTCCATGTTACAACTGAACAGAAGAGAAGCAAGCTTTATGAGTCATTGTCATTTTAAATTTATTAAGTTATTGTGTAGCTCTACCCCCTGAATAGTACAATGTAAGACATTTCAAGTCAGTAAAACTTGACAGTGAAAGTTCACCTGATGCCTTTAAAATGTGTGTTAACGGAACTAACACTTTGTTGTTGTTTCAACTCAGAGATTAATGTTTAACAAGTTAGTTGTACTACATTATTGTTGTCTTAATGTAGTTCTTTAAGTTGTCAAAGTATATTTAACTTTTTATCCCTTGCTGTCTAAACTCGATATTTTGAGTGAAATCAAAAAATAATTACACATGAATACAGGAAAACCTTTTATCACTTGTTTTTTATCGCATGTTTGTTTATCATCAATATAATACACTTTCTTAACCTAGTTGAATAAAACATATTTCTACGTAGATGTAACTCACTGTCTTGAGTTCAAATAACCAAGTGAAAAAAATAATTAAAAAAATATTTATTTCAACTGACACGATACATGGCAGAAAAAAAATAATAGATGGATTTATCCAAAATGTATTAATAAATGGCTTTATTGGGTCTGATGACCCCAAAACACTACAGTCAGTCCTTCATGCACAGGCAAGCTACATAGTAGCCACAGCTGCCCTGGGCAGGCTGACAGATGAGAGGCTGGCATACATCAGTGCCACTGGGCCCTCTGACCAGCCAACAGGCAATGCGGGTGAAGTGTCTCGCCCAAGGCAAGGCAAGGCAAGGCAAATTTATTTGTATAGCACATTTCAGTACAGAGACAATGCAAAGTGCCATAGACACAATGACTGAGAGGGTCCTAGTAGGGGATTGAACTGGCAACTCGACCTCCCTAACATGTTTATATTAACTTAAAGGAACAATAAGTAATAATGACTACAGGTTAAAACCAACACATACACAATGCATTTTACAGATACCTGCCATTTACTCAACGGTGCGTTGTTGCACTGCAATTTTACTTCCACTGGATAGGTAGACGATGCTGTATTTTGTTCTATTTCTGGTCCACTTCTCTTACTTGGTTCCATGTTTGCAGGCTTCAGCTCTTTTGCCAAAATAAAATACCAAATGTGTTTTGTTTATGAACCCTGGGAACTCTCATATGATTGGCTCAGGAGCCACGGGCTACAATACAAATTGTACCGTTTGGTTGATTTTACATTAAAATAATTGGAAAAAGTATGATATTTACTGTAAAATTAACCTAAATAATTCTAATTTCTCACCTGGGATGGAAGTAACATTCCCTATAAACAATCGGTCCTCTCCATTAACAATGTCTTAGTCAAGTTTTTTTTTTCCCTTTCAAACCTAGAGGTACGTTCTGGAACTACTTCAGTTCAGAGTGTAGCCTGCGTTTACTTCCTGATTCCTGAGCCAATCAGTCACTGCATCATATGGGAGTTTCCAGGGTTCACAATGAATAACTTTATTTCTCACCTTTTATCCTCTCCTTTTTTTCAAACCTCTTACTTACAGACTCAAGTTCAAACAGCATATTCAAATCTGGCAAATTTCTCAAATAGTTAACATAATGGATAGCTGTAAGTTTTACTTTCTAAAACTCATAATGTAGAGTTCAAAATCTAAAAATTGTCAGAGCTCGTTGTGTTAAAGAAATGTTGTAAGTGGATTTAACTAACTTATGAGCTGCTATAGTGTGAAAATCTACTATTTTTTTAATGCAATAGTAAGATAATTTTCAACAAATTCATGCTATATTTGTAACGGGTGAATATAAGGAGGAAATTATATGCATACACTTTGCAAAAATATTCAGACCTCCAGAACTTTACATGTTGTCACATAACCACAAACTTAAATCTATTTTATCTGGACTGTATGCAATACACTACTGCACAGTGGTGAATAAATGAAATGGAGGAAAAATTATGTTTTTTTCTCCTTGTTTTACAATTACAAAAATTGTGATGTTTGCATCATCATTCTGTGGGAAAGCTTATCTTTAGCAGAGAGAAAGATGGATGAGGCTAAATAAATCTTAGTTCTGGAAGAAAACAGCCCAACAATCCTAAACATAGAGCCACAGCAACAATGGAATGGTTTTGGTCAAAGTACATTCACAAGTGTGAATGGACAAGTCAAACTTCAGACCTAAATTGAAAATATGTGGCAAAACCTGAGAATGACTGTTTAAAGATCCTCTCAACTGCTACATTTTTCTAATTTGTAAGTAAGAATGGACAATAATTTCACTATATAGATCTCCAGAACATTTAGAGCCATAACCCAAAAGATGTACAGGTATCTGAAAAGTTCAAGAGGTATGATAGGACAGATAATATATGCACAATGATTTCTAGAAACTTTAAAAAAAGTGTGCTTTCATTACAGTAAGTCATCAGAGTTCAAGTCGTCTCTAAAGTCAGGAAAAGTAAAATGAATGACGGGAAAGTAACAAAAGTGGAAAACAGAGAAAAATAAGAACAATCATGAAACAGCAAACAGGATGACAACTGACAGTAATTACACATTTCCCTCCGTAATTATGAGGGCCCCTTCTTTCCAAGACACTCTTCTCTTGAGGCTTCAGTAATCTCCTGGTCATTCCAGCTCCTCCATCTGACTCCAGAAGTAAATAGCAGGGCCCAGTCGAGCCAAATAAGCAAACCACCATCAACAGCAGGGGCTTTCCTTAGCCCTAAATAACCCTTGAGAAATGATGTCACATAAACCTAGATCTCACTATCTAATTACAGAAAAATGTACTTCCTTAGAAAGACCCAAAAAAATCCAACTGTATGGCCAGTTAGAGGGATCTCTGAGGGAGTGGAAGAAAGAAGCTAGACCACAAACAGGGAGAGGGACATCAAAAGAGACTCCAGTGCCTAGCTCCAAGTATTCACTTGCTTTTTGTGGTTGCTATAAAAACCTGAAAGGACCAAGAACTTCTAAGGTATAACACAATAATACGGAAGCAGTCTCAAAACTGTACAGGACCAAAAGGCACTCATGCTGTGTAGGGTTCTAAAGCTTGAAACAACTAGCCATACTAGAAAGACAAAGGAACACAGTAATTACATTCAAACCATTAAGATAGTTGGTTAAAACTATAAGAATGTTACAAAATAGTTTAGCTTGAGCTGACTTTTATCAGAACATAATATATAAATCATATTGAGACAGCAATTTCTACATCCAGCTTGATAAACAGAGGAGTTCTTGGATACAATCATGTTTGATTCCAGAGATTCTTGTGCCTAATTTTCAGTCAATATATAGAAATACTGTATGTGACTTTAAATTTGACACCATTTTTGTTAGGTAAAACCACATCAGAATAATGTGACGTTCTTAAAGTCATAAACAAGTGGCAGAAGAAAACAATTTTTCAAAAGCATGTATGCCCTCAGTAAATTTGCATAAAAATAAAAAATTCACAACTTGCTTTGCAGCTGAAGATAAAGAAAATATTTGAGAGATAAAAGTGTCAAAAAACAGAAAAAATAGCTTTCAGAAAGAGAACGTAGCAAACAGAAGGGAAATACGATAACAGAAACTAGTATGAAGTGGTTTATCTTAATGGGGAAAAAATCCCCAGGAAATTATGTATGCCAAGTCTAACTTGGCATACATTTAACTATTGCGTGTAGCAACCAATGTCTGATGGCTAAAATATGAAAGTTAGATTTAAAAAACTAGTTAAAAGGAAACAAAGAGTTTTAGAATTGCTTAAGCTGAGGAAAAGGTGGCAACAGATCCAAACGTACATTACAAAACATTATGAAGATAACCTCAAGAAATAGGTGGAGGAATTTATGACATTGGAGTAATTTTAAAAGCCAACTTTTGAGAAATTGAAAACATACATTCCTTTTGACATCAATATTCTCATGTAAACACACAACAATACATTATCTTCCAGAATATTAGTATATGCATATGCATCTTTCAGAACCTACCTTGTCCAAGCATTAAACCCTACTTCACTTTTATTTCATTGCAACCAAGTTTGCAAGTTTTGAGATTATAACTTGGGTTTCAATTGTGGAGTAGACAGGGACATATTAAATGGACATTTCTTTTTTGAATTTAGATCGTAATACAGATATTTAAATCTTGTTTTTTATTTTCAAATTTAAATTAGAAATAAAAAAAAACATATTTTTACATATGCACATACAGTTGTCAGTAATTTTAATTTACAAGGTTACAAAGTTTATTCACGAGCACAAAACATCTATGGCTGTAAATTGCATCATTCAAAACTGGAGAGAACAACAATATCCATAGAAACAAAAATGCCTGTGAAGGATTTGCATTATGCAGAAACACTGACACTGACAGCACTCTGAATCATCTTACGAATCACTCTTACATCTTAGAAAGATAACAACTACTAAATAAGAACAATTCAAATCATTTAATTACAAAAATAAACAGTACAGTTAGGTCCGTGTTTAGTTTGGCAACTATGTCCAAGTAACATTAAAATGTACATGTTGGAGTGCTTTCAGACATATTTCAGGGATTTGAATATATCCGTTTTGTTTTCTATCTTATTACATGTAGGGCCACCATTTCCTCCTCTCAAGTCATTCTTCCTTTGTGTTATGCATAAATATGAGCCCGAAGGCCATGTGCCGTCTTATAAATTTAACTTATTACATAGAAAAATAAGACAGCTGCTAGTTGTGGTTGGTCCAGTCTTAATAAATAGCTGGTTGCTATGACAACATAAACAACAATAATCATAATTCAGTGAGTAAAAAAATCTTATGCAGATTTTTGGCTTTGAGTAACTCAGCTCTTTAACTATTTTGATTCATATTAGAAAAGTGTTGAAACTCAAGCTACATTTTTAATTGAGGTTACAGTATTTCCCCCCAGCTAAACAGAACCATTTTCTGGGACTTTAGTTTTATGTTTGCCCATTTTTGTGAATTTTGCACTATTGGCATTACACATTCTGTTTGTTTCTTAGATACCTAATGTTTATGTTCTGTACTTTATGCATTTGCATACATTTATATTCTGATCTGAGTTGTTGTCTTTAGCAACTGTTTTTAAATATTAGTTCTGGTTTTAAATTAAAACCTGCCTTTCCTGGAGGATTGTGGTCAGTTCAGCTCCAGTTTTCTTGTTGCTCCTGTTTTTTACTTCCTTGGTCACCTTTTGGTTGATATATGGATTTATTATTTTTTCTTGAGTTTCACCCATGATTTGCTCTATCGCAACTGTTTATTTTTAGTGGTTGTCATATTTTGTCACACTTTTAGTGGTTGTCATAAAAAAAAAGAGCTGAGCACCTAACAAAAACATAAATGTAAATTTGAGGTTGAGGAGTGAGGATATGTTTATGTGAGGATATGTCTAAAACACACAGAACACCCTAGTCACTAATTTGCCAAAAAGGCATGGCAATTTTTGTGATCGTCTGTCCTCGATCATTTTGAAGTCAAATTGAATAATTCATTTGCTCTGGTAAATGTAACTGTTTTACAACATTAACAAAAGTATCGACAGTGGAGCCATTTTTCTGGAAACAGCATTTTCTGATGGCTTTTGCTTGTGGCAACCTAAGAAGATGAATATCAGTTTTACTCAAGCAATTCGGCAAGATTCCAAGACAGAGGTGTGAATGATGCACTGAAACTGACTTTTTTTGGCCTGTACTCTTTTTTTACCTTTTTTTTTTTCAGTTTTGTATCAAAGCCTTTTTTTCACCTGCCTGTCTCCTGCCTCCTCCCTAGAATTGAGTCTTTAAAAACACTGACACTGAATCCTGCAATGGCAGTATTTCCCAATTTTTTAGTATTGTACATTGACTTTTATAAATCAGTCAATTCTTCCTATGGAATATTACTATGGAATAGTTTTTTGGAATTAAAATGCCATATTGTATTTGTTTTTCAGCGTGTTGTATGAACCGGACGAAATGAGCAGAGAATGCTCACAAGCAGCTGAGGGAGCAGAGCAAGTTAAGAACGAACAAAATATGGTAAGAGCAAATTATGCTAACTTTATGTATCTGCAGGTCTCCCGTTTTTACTGTTGTACCTTTTGACGTCTTTAAAATTAAATTTAGGTACTTTTTACTCCAGCCAAAAGAGATGTTTGGAATTGGCATCAACACAAATAATTTTCACTTTTGTCTTAAAGAAATTTTTTGAAAATGTTAAACAATAAACTCTGTAAAACACTCTAAATACTGTCTGGTGTTTTGGGAGCATATAATATGTTGGACCAGTCAACCCCCCTTTGCAGCAATGCCTGATACAATACCACAATAATACCACAATAATAAATAATAAAGATATTTACAATGAAGATATATAAATATATTTTTCCCAAGTTAGATAATGCATTTGGTGTTACCAGATAGTACTAATAATTTTGTCATTCTCCTAAATGGCAAAAAGATGCCTCACCCAAAAGCTGCATTATCATCTGATTGAACAAAGTCTTGACATTGTCTTTTAATAAAGTGACAAGAAAAGTAAATATCACTGCATTTCTTAAAAAAAATGCAATTTAGGACCTGAACGGATATGCAGTGAATACTCTAAGCCTGTATCAAATATTGTTTTTAGGATTGAAATTGCACTCTGTGGTTTGTGTAACTGTAATCTTGATCTGTTGCTGGCTTTTCTTGATGATGATCATCAATGTCTTCCTGAGGTAGATGAGCCAACAGTTGGCTCATCTACCTCAGGAAGACATCGGCCTATGCATTTTTTTCCAGTTAGACCTGTACAATAATACAAAGACTGCTACATAAAGAGAAAGTCTTTGAAGTTTTTACGGCACTAGTGGCTCGTTTTTCGTATAGCGGGCTGACAGGAAAGGGTGTACGGGAGAGGGGGAGTGACATGCGGCAAAGGAGTCGAACCAGGGTCGGCCGCGTCAAGGACTAAAGACTCCGTACATGTGCGCTAACCACTGCGCCCCACGTAAAGAGGTTTAAGGTAAATAACCAAAGGTGCATTTCAACTTTACAGTTGTTATAAAAAACAACAACAGCAGAAAACAAAATTGTGAAAATATCCTGTGGACCATTTCACCAAAATTCACAGATTTCTTTTTTAAAAGGTGTATTAAAAAAATCCTGAACATGTAGTTCAGACATGAGGGTCGGAGGACTCCAACACACATGAATCAAATAGCTGAATTCTCTCCTCAGATTGTCATTCAGCTCTGCAGAGGTCTGATAACGAGCCAGTCATTCATTTGATTCAGGTGTGGTGAATAGGGAAGCATTTAAAAGCTGCAGGGCAGTAGCTCTGATCTTGGGCACAACCGCTATAGATCTTATCTTGCCTGTAAAATGCCTTAAACTCTTGAGAACCTGACCTTTTAATACCAGAATGTTCATTAAAGTTTGTATTACCTTAAATTAACAGACAGATCATGCATTTAAGCCTTCTAAATTTATTTGACTTGCCCTTATAAATTGCCCTGGCACAGAAACAGGTAAATAAAATGTAGAGGACACATGATTTTTCAGTTCCATTTTAATGCCTAGTCCACTTATTCTTCAGTAGGCTTCAGAGAGCAACAGCTTTTAAATTAAAATGTTGTGTTATGCTCCCAATCCAAGAAGTGGTGGAGGACAGATCACATATTGTCACTTTCTTTATTAAAGTAGTAACAAACTCTATCTGAGATCAGTACAATCTTAAAAGACAAACTCATATTTATGTGTTTGTCACCATAGTGACACAGCCACCAGACCTATGGTGGCAAAAAAAATGGCTCCAAATGAATACTATAACCAATCCAGAGCTGTAGACGGTGACTATGTGCGTGTTGGTTTAGGGCGTGTCCCACTGTAGTACGCATACTGCTTGCTCTCACTTGAAATGCTAGATGCCATCTTGGTTTGGGTCTACACACCATTTATCAAGCAGCAAGGGGCAAACAGGAGAAGTAGCTGTAGATAAAGGAAGCTCATGCTGAGGGCTGCTGCTTGATTCTTGTCAATTCAAATACCTACCTGCCTAGTCCACAGAGAGCACAGCTGGCAGTGACAAGCAGCACAGAAGCTTAATGTGTTACACAATTACATTTATGTTCTGGATAAAGGGCAAAACAAAAATGGCAGCAATCAGGAACGTGCAAAACGTTCATACAATGAAAGCACATAGGAAGGAAACATTGACTTTGCGTTAGTTTAAAAGTCATGTAGAGATCAAAATTTGTTTTCTCCACACACTGAACACGTACATTTATATCTCAGTCAAAAATAAAATATAGAAAAGGAGCTTGCAGTAACAAAGTAATTATTCTCCTTTTGACATGGCCAATTGCTCTGAAGAGAAATAAGGAGTTATATCCCAACACATTGCAGCCCTCAGAAAGAAACAAACAAACTAAGAAACACACACACACACACACACACACACACACACACACACACAAACAAGCATTTGCTCCAATTAAACATTGTACCGACTTCCAGTTATTCTCCATTCCCTAACCCAAAATCAGTTTCCTGGCATCCAACCACTTTAATTTGGATTCTTTGACTTAATCTTCGGCCATATCAAAGGGAACCGTTGCCTGAAAAGGTCTCTCTTTATACCCAAAAAACACATTCCAGTGAGGTAAGAAAAAAACAAGCACAACCACACGTGCAAGTTAGAATCACACTGTCACCCCCTGTGCAGCCCTAAATATAAAACTGGCCTTTGCTGTCATGTCTGCATCTGGTGCGTCTGTGTGTTCTTGCCCAGGGAGAGCTCTGTGTGTGAACCCTTGCTCTCGCATTAGTGAAGTGACATGGAGCAAAAGACAAGAGGAGCCCAAGAGAAAAGAAGCAAGAGGAGAGAGTGCAATTGATGTGCAAACCTGGACAGAACTCAGGCAGCAGGTACATGTCAAGATAGAGCTCTAATGACAAGATGTTTGGCAAAATATTGTGATATGAAAACTCTTAAGATATTTGTCGTCAAAGGGAGGTTAGTCTCATAAAGCCACATTTGTTTATTTATAAATGAAGGTTGAACCGCTTGTTTGAACGTATGTCTGAAACAAATGGATTATTCTGTTGAGTTGAAAGCCTGCTTAAAATATCATTGTTGGCCTGGATGGAAACACTTTGTTACATAACCACTGATATTTCTAATATTTATTTTTTCTAGTACCATTCTTGGTACCTAAAGTTATAGTGGACCATCTTCTTTCCAGGGGGATCATGTTATCTGTTGGTTGTCCCACATACCAATCATCGTGACACGCTCACTTAACGCCAATGGGCGCGTTTGTTCCTTGCTAGCTTGTTTTTGCTACTCATGCACACTTCTAGTGTTTCGTATCCAGTTAGCTTCGGTTTCAGCTGTTCATTGTTGCTCCGCTGCTCTCACCTTATACTTTAAAAATGGCTGCGAGTTGCAAGAGGGAAACTGTCTTACAAGTTTATGAGAAAAAGAGGAAGGTCTCAGCAGAAAGAAATAAGACCGGAGTGTATTTCGGACTAGTTTCTTCCCTACATTTGAGAGTCAGTGTGTGAATGGGTGAATGACTGACGATAGTGTGTGCTATGGGGTCATCGGACGTGATAAAGTGCTATAAAAGTTCATACCAATTACATTTCACCAAAAATCATCCATTATATCGCTACCAAAAACGAAAACAAAAAGTGGTTAAGATTTTACCATGAGGCAAATTAGACACTAAAGTCTGCATCAGAGCTTCATATTAGTGCTGTATTAAAGGGCTATTTAACAGTTTATATAACTGCATTTCATCAAACTCTTAGACCAATCTAATCTGAACTGGATAAGTTTACACTGAAGTGTGCCTTGGGGTCTGTCTTTTCCTCATCAGCTGTTCAAGCATCTTAATGCTCTGCCCGCGGGTAATGGTAGAATACAGTGGGAAGATGGATGAATTGAAGATTTTTCTGCAGTAACATGGGCATGCTCAGGTCTATTATGGTGAGGGCAGAGCTGAACTATACAGAGAAGTTCTCAATTTACTGGCCAATCTACCTGCCAACCCTCACCTATGGTCATGGGATATGCATTATGGCCGATAGAAACAGATCAGGAATACAAGCATCTAAAAAGGGTGTCTTCCACAGGTTAGCTGGTACAGATGTAGAATTTAAGGCAAATAGATTATCTAAATAACACTAAATTGATATGACAAAGGACTGTTTGCAATACAAAAATTGATGGTTGATATTTTCCATGGCTCCTAAATTCAAACTTTTCATATTAATGTAATCTTCAGCCTGTTGGACATCTCACTGCCCTACATGCCCACATTTGAGAGGTTTGATAGTGTCCAACTATGCTTCACAGAAAGTGCTGGAAGCACAAATGAGAAAGGTGGGAGTAAGAAAAATCTTGATTTATTGTAACTAACATCATCCTTACAATAGTTACCAATAACATTGGAACCGAAAGATGTTCTGATATTGTACAGCCAAAGTTGTTAGACATACAAATAGGAGTTCTGTCATCCAGGGGAGCTTAAAATGAAGCTGTTGCTCCACTGCAACAAAAGGAGCCAGCTGAAGTGGATCGGGCATCTGTTCCAAGATGCCTTCTGGCCAACCCCCTTCCAAGCTATTCCAGGCACATGCCAGTGGTAGGAAACCCTAGGGCAGATCCAGAGTTTGCTGGGAAGACTATTTTTCTCTTTGGCCTAGGTATGCCTTTGTGATCTCCTGTTATGAGCTGAAGGGTGACCCTGAATAGAAATGTATCCATGTATTTCTTTAGCTTTTGATACTATAAGCTTGTATTAATTGTAGAGGATGGATAGATGGATGGATGTTTTTTTTTTTAAAACATTTTAGGATTAACAAAATCTTTATTCTTTTAGTGAAAAATGATTTTAATGCATTTTTGGCATTGTGACCATCTTTGATTGACACAAGCATAAAATCCTGAATATACAGTCAAGTGAAATCTGGAATGATTTCCTTCAAAATGTTTATCAGTTACAGATTCTTTAAAACACAACTTCAGTTTTGTAAAACATTTTTTTAAATTATATTCCAAAAATATTGTGTAATTCTGCTAAACCCAATATTGTGTATCATCTCATCTCGTAAGCAGGATGTATAGTCACACCCCTACTTTGTCACGAGGTTCTCATTCCAAATCAGAGTTTTGAGCTAGAGTAAGATTAATACTTCTTTCTTTAATATGGATAACTTAGATTTTATTCAAAATATTTAAGATGGCAAAAAGTAACATTGCCAGAGAAGGGTTTTTGATAACTGTTTACAAAATATCTAGACTTCAAGGAAACTTCCAAAAAAGTCCAATAGTGGAGAAAGAATTTTACAATAAAGAACATTTTTGCTAAATCAGGTTTTTTCCCTTACAGATATTCAACAGTTTGGACTTGCCTTGCAATTTTGTGTTACAGACTGCCAACATGGCAAAGCGGAAAGAGCATAACCAAGTCAGCCTAAGTCAAGTCAGCAGTCCATCTGCCCTGTTTCTTTCTCTTTAGCAAACATCAAACACATGTGGTCTGTTTCATGCTCCCTGCAGCCCTTTATAGCTTAATGCTTCAGGAGCCTTCTCACTGACTTCAGCATTTTAACAACGTCAGTATATTCAGACACACACACACGAACAAGCACAGACGGGCTCCCAGATGCAGGAATTGACACTCATTTAACCACAGCAGAGTTATGGGCCTGCACACTGAGATACAGAAACAACTGTTGCTTTGGTTTTAATCTGTCTGAAAGGGGTAACCAAAGGGGGGCGGTTTTCTCCCCATTTTGTTGCATTAACCAAATGTTTTGGTCTTCATATCTCCAAAGCTGTTAAGGAGTTCTGTTTATCTGTAGTTCAGAGTGACCAACTAGGTTTATTTGTTGTTTTTTTTGTGTGTTTTTTTTTTTCAATTGACAGACTAAAGAGTCTCAGTTAAACACTACATACAGTATAAGATACATGTAGTTTGATTCTTTAAAGGACTTTTTGCTTGTCATTCACCCCAAAGTGCCAATTATTATATCTGGTGCTTGTTGTATTCTTATAAATATTGACCTATAAAACTCAAGAAATTACTTGAGGTTAGATATTAAAATTGTACATTTTCCCAAAATAAGTTCTAAAAGCAGTGATCGGTCATATATCACAGATATGTAATGTAACAACAGTTAAGAAGAGGTTGCCTTCGTTCCGAGCAACTATTTTATTTCGTAAAATAAAATGC
Source organism: Fundulus heteroclitus (assembly GCF_011125445.2). Taxonomy (NCBI): domain Eukaryota; kingdom Metazoa; phylum Chordata; class Actinopteri; order Cyprinodontiformes; family Fundulidae; genus Fundulus; species Fundulus heteroclitus. The sequence continues at coordinate 14,602,011 of NC_046366.1, forward strand.
CGTTAAAATAATGTAGTTTTTGATGCAGCTAAATGAAATATGTTAATCCCAAATAAAAGGTAAACAGAAAGCTGAAAGCTTAATTAAATCAAAGAGATAATGTTAGCCATTGCAATGGAAACAAAGTATGGATGTTACGTTAGATTCAGTTTAAAGGACAAAACAATACACAACGTTGAATCATGAAAATAAGACATTAACAACAATTTGGAGAAAACCAATAATCTCCATAATTTTTTTCATGTGTTTTTTTTAACAAATAAAGAGAAGATATCACAAACTGTCTTTTAAAAAATCCATAATACGTGTAGAATAGTTAGAGTCAAGTTTCTCCAGAGTATTTCATATCGTTATCATGCATGCAAGCAATTTCCATGTTTCCTAACCCATGGCATCTGGATATCAAATTACTGCTTTGGATTAATTGGTGGCCCTCTATGTAGGGAATAATTTTACTTACAAATCATTTGGATTCAATCTGTCAATGTGGGTGTTTTTCTTTTGCCTACCTAACTGATGCTACAGACATCTTAAAAGCAATGGGGGTATCTTTATTAGTCATGTGAAAAAATTGGGACACCTCATTAAATATGCAGTTCTTTCAAAAGAAATGCTCACCTATTGATGTCTAATCTTACTGTTTTATGTAGCCTCTGGAAAAAAACGAGATTTAATTTCAAATAACTAAACATAACATTGTTTTTACCCCTTAAACAAAAAAAAATGTAAACAATGTCTTTTTAGCTGAGGGAAAAGTTAAAACACCCTACACATCATTAGCTAGTGTTACACCATGTGGCAGGAATAAATTCTGCAAGATGTGTCTTGTAGCCATTGACCAGTCTCTGATGTCGGTCTGAGGAAAGTTTACTGCACTCCTTACTTTCAAAAGTGAGATGTTTATGGGGGTTTCTTGTACTTACAGCCCATTTCCTATCACCTTACTTCATTATACAAACAAGTATAACAAAAGACAACTTGAAAATTATTAAATAAGGTTCTTTGGAACACCAGTTGCATTAGGTAGTGGAGTTTTTAACTCTTAACAAAACACACTAACTGCATTTATTCATGCTTTTAAATATATTGCTATTTATAGCTGCGCTCATGAAATCAATGGTGAAAAAAAGATTAAACAATTTTAACAGTACTTTTAGTTTTTTAGGTTACTCAACATCATCATGTAGAGTTTAGCGTTGTCACAATAACTCAAACTTGTGATAATAAAAAAATATTTAATTATAATCTGTATAGTATTCGCCCATCCCTAGCTTCCATCAAACACTATCCAAATTATTTAATTTCAGACGTATCTGTCAAAGAACCTAATTACGGAAATCCTGTTCTTTGTCTAAGTCCTTTATGGCTAACTTCGGACTGAAATTTGTGTAGGTCGGCTCCTTTTTAGTGTCTACTGCGCCAGTGTTCGACGCGAGCTGAGTCAGGCCAAAAATGTGACGTTAGAGGACAGAAGGTCACTGATTGGGTAGCAGGTTGCATCACTGGTTGTGATACTCAAATGACTCTGATACAAGAATCAAACCCGCCATTTGTAAAAACTCACAACAGTGACTGAGCTTATTCCGTGCTTTAAACAAAATGAAACCTCTGAAAGCAGTGTGGTCCAACAACGGGGTGCAGAAATGTTTGTGCTTGGTGGCTCAAGAAAAAATATGGTAGTAGCTAGATGGAGGAACCCAAAACAAAAAAGTATTCAAAGAGGTGTCAGAGCCGATCGCAGCCGACGGCCACCAGAGAACACTAAAGCAACTCCGGAAGAGGCTTAAAAAGTTGAAAAGGGATTACCAGACCATAAAGGACTACAACAGCCAGCACGGTTCCACATTGGAAGTGGTTTGACCAAATAAACCCCATCCATGGGGAACTGATCAGCAAGCATGGGCCACTGCGGTACTGGATAACGAGATAGATGATGGGTAGTGTTTTGTGACTTTAAGCATCTTGTATGTTACTCATCCCATCGGTTGTAAACTGTGAACAAAGGTATTATGATGCTGTTATCTCCTGCATGAAGAAAATAAGTCTTAAGTCATTACATATTTGTAATATGTAAAAAAAAAAAAAAGCAATGATAGGGATGTTTACAGGGCACACATGTTTATTGTCAAAATTCATTGTGAGCTACAACAATACATGTTTGGGCTCAGGGCTATGAACACAATGTGCAGCAGCACATAACTCTTGCACACAGCTATGATGCTGACTCCAAAAAGATGTCCAAATACTCTGGTAAACTAAATCAGTAGCTACCTTCCTCATTGCAATGGCCCTTTTTGTCCACACATTCCACTTCTCGCTCCAGAGTTGGATGCAGTTTGTTGCATAGGAAACTAAACATTTGTTCAACAGACATCCTGAAGCATACATATTACAATAACTAATGTCTTCAACTATTAAATTGTCCTATGGTGGGCATAGTGTCTATATGACCTCTATAGCAAGCTAGCATTAGGTAATATCAGCTCACACTCACAACTGTACCTAACCTGTGAAGAGTCAAGCAGAGTCGTGTTGAGTCGAGCCAAACAGGTACTAATGAAAAAGGGCCATTAGGCTTTTCTTTTGATTTCTGATGTTGGTAATGTTGATATTTTTCATTAATCTATGTGTATGTATCCAGCAGGGTGTATATGTTTCATGCTTTAATCCTTTGTAGCATTTTAAGAGGGGTATATCATTAGGTTTACCCTCTTAGCATAGCAATACAGCTTTCAATATTAGACAAATAGGAATTAGTTTAATCAAATTGAAAGAAAGACATGCTACAGTGGACTAATTATTATACATTAAAGGGAGAACTGTTCCAGTGGTTAACTGTGACTGTTTGTCCTAGTTTTGTCCACTAAGATGTCTCTTACACAGGAAAATGGCTCGAAACTTATTTTTAGTAACCTTGTGGGTCAAAAGGTGAAACAAGTTTTGATGGAAGTTATTTTAACAAATGAGTAAAAAAATGACAAAAACAGCTGTTTCAGCAACAAGACTGCTATTATATATTTTGTAGTCCATCTCAATTTCAATGCAAAACATTCCCATACATTTCAGAGTTGTTTGTTGCACCAATCAATATATATTTCAAGACTCAAACCAATCCTTAGCAACTAGTTCTCCCCAGAAATCTTAGCAGGGCTGGGGAGCAGCAGCAACACCGTGTCATTATCTAAACACTGGTTACATACGACACTCCAGAGAATCACACAACTCAGTCAGCATGTAGCAACCAGCAATCAGCAACAACAAAAATAAAGCATGGGAAACATCTATGCCAGAATGTTACCAGCCTTCCTGCAGATGTCTCACACAGCTTGCCTCTTTGTACTGGCCTATGTGACATTGAGGATCTAACACGCATTGGCTGCCAGCTGCTTTCAAAGACCCACTGACGCCTCTCTCTTTAAGAGCTGATGAGAGAGAGAGACACATAGAGATGAAAAATGTCATCCCCTGAAAGACAAAAAGATAAGTCATCAAGACTGTAATGATGGGGCGGGACAGGGAGGGGGAGCGCCAGGAGGAGAGGAATGACTATCATGAGAATCAATCTTCCGTTTTTGGTAAACAGTGAAAATAAATCTGTTTCCTTAAACGGATTACGCTGTCCGCAGTTAAATCGTCCCACTCATTCAAAAAGCATCCGTCGGTTTACTTTATTCCCTGTGAACTTGTTTTCCATTTTTTGAAGCACTTGGCTTATAATGCTGCAATGGGCCAGTAAACATTGCTTCAACACAATGATAACAAACAGCTTACCCTTAACTCAACAGTTTTCTTCTGTGGGACCTCTCGGGGGGGAAATTACTTAGAAATAAGAGGGAGGGGTCTTTCAACAATGTTTTATGAGGCGTATCACTGTGGAAGCAATATCTGGAAATTGTTTCCCGTCACTTAGGGAGCATTATTAACAAACGTGTTGATATTGATACTGCCTACTTTTTTCATTTCACTATAAGCTTCAAAATCATGTTGTTCAAATCACAGATTTAAAAAAAAAAAAACTTTAAACTGAGGACTTTAATGTTCAAGGAGTTGCTTTGGCTTTACTTGCACATCTTGTTTGAACTACTTCAGCGTTTTATTATGGACACTTTGTGACTGTAAAGGAAGACGTTAATGGGCTCATGCAGTAATAGTTTCCATATCCAGGACTGAGCAGTGCAGTGGCTGTTTAAATAGTTGAACTAAAAATCACTTTCTGAGATGAGAAGCAGTCGTTTCACATCTTCCTCCCCACCCAGACTGAATCTGGCTGATGCTGTCGACCTGGGAACTGGAATTAGACTCAGTCAATACATTAAGTTGATCAAGTAAGGATCTGACAGTGGGAAAGCCCCTCTGCAGATGTGTGGGATTATCTACACTGTTGAATTAGCTCACAATCTAAAGCATTAAATCAAACCTTTCAAACTTTACACGGTGTTTATTGTGCCAGACTGCAACAAATGAGTAAGTGATGTTATTACTATTTAAGAGCTAAGTGACAAGGAACACAGGAAATAATATCCCCTTTAATTCTCTAATCATCTTAGTTCTAAGAAAAATGTCTTTTACAAAAAAAATCTAGTGACCCCATATGCATTTTCAACATTTGGAGAATTACTTGGAAAGTTGGTGTGCTCCGATGGAGCAGGGGTAGTGCACACGACCAATATACGAAGGCCTTAGTCGATTCCGGCCTGAGGTCCTTTGCCACTTGTCTTCCCCCTCTCTCAAACCCCCTTTCCTGTCAATCTACTGTATAAAAAACGAGCCACCAGTGCCGTAAAAACCAAGGAAAAGAGTTTAAAAAAAATAATTACTTGGAAAGTATAGAGGACATATTTGGATTCGTGAGATATCATAATGACCCCTACTGAACACCAAGAGTACCATCCAAAAGCTGTATAGTAAACTAACTGGCATCACCTAGTCATGGGTGAGTTACCGGTATCAAGATAATCAAAAACATATGCAAATGTGATCCAAAATGTAACTTTGAAAACTCCTAGGAGTTTTAGCAGGTGCTTTTTAGATTTTTTTTTTATTTATTCAGGTCTATGTATAGCTGAATGCAATAATCATTAGTTTAGCAACAGTTGAAATATGTGTTGCTTTTCTGTTTTAATTAAAATCAATTATGTCATCTTAACACTTTAAATATTGTAACTTTTCAAATACTGGATTAAAATCAATAAATAAATAAATAAATAATATCTATCTATCTATCTATCTATCTATCTATCTATCTATCTATCTATCTATCTATCTATCTATCTATCTATCTATCTATCTATCTATCTATCTATCTATCTATCTATCAATGGTTTCCTTAATGTGCTCAGGGATTGAGCTAATTATTAACAGGAAAACAACGTAATAATGATTTGCTTCTGTGCAATTTGTATTTTCAAACATTCTAACAACATGAGCACCAAATGAGCTTGTGTTGTATTGGGTGTCAAAAACATAATAAGGTACAGATTTTAAGCAGTGCAAATAAAATGTTTTCTCTGTAGCTGTAGCTATTTTATGTATAAGAGCCATATTGAAGTTTAAGGCAATGGTTAGTGAGAAACATCTGACTATCGCACAAGGATATTTTCAACTTGTAAGGACCTCTTTGTTTTAGTAACTTAAAACTTGAAAATATAGATGCATAATTACAGTACCTACTTCACGGTGCCAGTGTGATAAGTTATAAAAAACTTTCTGAACCCCTGCTACATGGTAGTTGCGTGTGCAGCATGACCTACGTATAAATCCACTTTCTAGTCTTTTCATGCAGAATATTGCAGCAGTAGAAACCTGCTGTAAACTTTTTTTTTGTAGAGCTTGAAAGCACAGAACTGAATTCCAGAGAATATAAACATGTATCGTCCAAAATGCAACGGGGAGGCCAAAGACTGACATCAGGTCACGGATAACACAGTCAGCAACATTATATTTGCACAGTCACAGCACTGGGTCAAGTGACTTGTCTGGTAACTTATAAGGCTGGCCTCCCTGCCCTATGCCAGAACACATCCTAAAGAAGAGGTCAGGTTAGGGAGTGTCGTCTGGTCCGGAGCAGGATCTCAGTCAGACTGTTTCTTATATAATGAAGAGACACAGAAAGCAAGGTGCAACATCGTGGAAGAGCTCTCGCTTTTGTGCTTCCACGATGTACAGCATACAAAAGATTCTGAAGGATTTTTTTGTTTTCTTTTTCGTTTCTTAGTCAGGGATCAAACAAACACATTTCCTGTGGTGTCTCTGCTCTGTCTCAATAACTTTTCAAAGCAGTGTTTCATCTTCAGAGCCTGGAGCCATAGCTCCCCTACTTTACCACGTGACATCAAATGAGTGTGACAACAGATTTAAAAGGTGTGAGGAAAGATCCTTCTTCTGTACTCTAATGCAAACAATGCACAAGAAAGCACTTTGAATGTCTTCGCGTTCCTTTAAATATGATGCTCACGTTACTGTGTGCCAATGAGAAGTTTTTTTTGTTTTTTTTTTTTAACTAGTTAGATACTTAAACACCATTCATGTACAATGGGTAAAACCAGACACGCATTATGCAATTTAGTTTCCAATATGAGAACATTCTGAAGGAGCTTACCTGATATCTCAAACTCGGGGGCAGCAGCATCCTGCTTGAGTCCCTTTCCGCTGTAAAACCGATGAATGTCCGAACAACCCCGGGCTTTGCTGGACCCTTTGTCCCCAAGGGCTGGCGCTGTGAGAGAGCACAGCACCAGAGCCGCTAGGATGAAGAAATCCATTCCTGCTGACCAGCGTCGCTTTGGACTTTGTCGGGACAAGAATCCGAGCGGGCAACTAAGCGACTTAATATAAAACTTAAAAGTGTGACGAAAACAGGGCTGCGCGTAAATTTCCCTCCACCTTCCTGCTCCCTTGTGCCCTTTCAATGCGTCTGCAGCTTCTGTAACTGTTCTCTGCGCGCTACTGCGCGGCACAAGAGCAAAATTCCCCTCAGCGCAGATGTCCCGTCTCTTCTTTAATCCACTTATGCCACCGCACAAGGACAGAAGCGCAATATTTTTTTTTTCTCCCTAAATCTAAAATCTTCTCTTGATGCAAGGTAATTCTGTAAAGATTCCCCCGGTCTCGTTCAGCCACCCGTGGAGCTTTTGGCTGACCTAAAGAGAGAAGCAGGAGATGCAAGAACTAGGTTACCCAGCTGAAATACGCTATTTTAAGTCACGTCAGAAAATAGCGCTGCACTCGTTCAGCCCCGCGGTTGTGTTGAGTCACGCCTGTCCGGCTTTCCCGTGCCGATCCGTAGGGATCCGAGTGCAGAGGTGCGCACACCGGCAGATGCCGCAGCTCAGGCTTTTCTGGACGAGGATGTGCCCGCGCTGCCACTCTATGGAATGGGAGGGAGGCGGGGAGAAGCAGGCAGGCAGACAGAAAGAGGATGAAAGGGAGCTCGAGCTTTAAAGCAACTCCTGCTATTTCTGGTTTCACCCTGACACAGTCTGGTTTATTTGAATCATATTTTTTATATATATATATATATATATATATATATATATATTTTTTTTAGGTGTGAAGAAGCAGTTTGGAAAGTACATCTTCGCATAAAGAGTTGTTCTCGTTTTGAGGTCGAAAGACTTGCTCATGAGCGTAGCATACCTGGTTCCCTGGTGAGGATGAATATCCCGTGTGGTCCCTGGGAAAAAAAAAGCACGTGCCGCCTGTGGTTGGCTCATCTTCAACCAGGTGTCAGGCATGAACTGTGGGCCCCTTTGCTTTTTATCCACAGTACTGGATGCCTTCCTCTGAGAGTGTCTGTGAAACAGAATGCATCACTCTACAAGGCACAATTAATGGGCCAACAAGTCTTGAGCTCCTGCCAGGTTACCTGTCACCAACTGAATGCCTTCACTATCCTTGGTTTCTTTAGCAGTCCCCTTAAATCTTGGCCAACACCACAATCAGGACAACATGGCCACACAAATTTTAAATTTAATTAGATGTTAGTTGAGGAAAAATAAAACCCTCACTCTAAAAATCTACCTGGTAATTTTTATTTATTTTTTAAAACCAAAAATGCTGGGTTTATGTTGTTGGAACAAATGTTGTGTAGTTTACATTGCTGGATTTAGTTATGTGGTGAAATGGCTTTCAGCCCAGGGCAGCCCAATCACATGGGGATTGTCACAAGGTATGGGTAATTAAATAATTAAATATCTATCAATCGTTATTTGATTTAATCTGCTTAGGACATCGGATCATCTTTTTTTAAAATTGCAATAGTTTTTTTAATAAGCAACATAATACAAAGTATTTTGCAGAATGTGCTTCATGAGGGGAGTGGGTGTGTGCTTGTTTACATGTGGGGCAGCAAACAAAAGCAGTCATCAGAGGCACCATTCATTCAAGAACAAACACTGGGTCAACATTAGGACCCAGTTTGTTGGTTTATAGCAGAGACTAGAAAAACCGCATCATTCAAAGCCTGCCATTTTAAACTGCAAAATGACCTAATCCAACTTCAGCTAATATTTCGTCAGGATGAAAGTAAAATTGGTGAGACAAGTTAACCATGTTATTGTCAGTGTGTTGTTTTATGACTCAAACTAGAGAATGAGTTTATTCAGTTAAGATAACATAAGCCTTTACCAGTTTAGTAGTTTGCATTAAGTAGTGCCAAAGGCCGCTACATACTCCATCAGAGCAAAGAATTTTTTTCTCGTTTTCGGGATGGGAAGAACATGAAAAAAAGTTTGTTGTGGCTCTGTCTATACATAGTGCACGCAACGCTCAGCTGCAGAAGTCCACGGGCTGGTGGGCTTTCACATCTGACCGGATGGGGGAGAGATCACCGAGAGCCGAGCACACTGAGAGCTGAAAGTTGTAAAGACTGCGAACATCGGGGAGATGAGGTACTACGAGGGTGGGACTGCCCCGCTTGGATAATTTATAGAGTAAACGCCTCAAGTAAGTGGAATTAGCACGTTCGACCAAACGACCAGAGTTGAACTGCGGGATTGCACGACTGTAGTTCCAGAGATGTGTGAGAAATTTCCGCTTCTCCAACCTAAACATGCCTATCTAATTCCGTCCAATCACAGTACAGTACTCGGTCACCCCTTGAGAAAAAATGTTCTGCCCAGACATCGTGTTGAGAACATGCAAGGAGACCCTCAAAGACGGAGTGCGAGAACAAAATTACGGAATTTGTTGTGGGAGCCAGAACAAATGTCTCGTTTCTCGTGGAGTATGTAGCAGCCTTAACAATGGTTCACCTTCACACTTTGACAAAACATCCGGTGTAAATAATTAACTTAGCCAGACTGTTACACTATATAAAGTGTTGTATACTGAAAATACATTCCATTATCCAGATTTGTTTGTTTATGAAAATGTATTGATTTTTTTTTCTTTATATTTTGTTACATTTGACCTGAGTTTTGATTGATTTGAAAGCAGAAGGTTTATGTTTAATGTCATTCGATTTATAAAGCAAAAATAACATTAATTTATATTTTCAAATACTGGTGCAGTTAGTACCGGTGCCTCAAAGCATGGGTTCGTATTACAGCTAGGATACTTATTTTGCCATTCAAAATTGCCTTTGGCATGTGTTTGTGTCGCATAGAGACGTGTGTCTCTGTGTTTCCTGTATGTCTGTCTGTGTTTCCTGGGTGTCGCTGTGTGTTTCCTGTGTGTCTGTGGGTGTTTCCTGGGTGTTTGTGTGTGTTTCCTGGGTGTCTGTGGGTGTTTCCTGGGTGTTTGTGTGTGTTTCCTGGGTGTCTGTGTGTTTCGAGGGGCTGGACTTTGCAATATGTCCTATGTGCACCTTGCACACAGCCACTTTATGATTAACTGTTTTGAATAGAAATAATGCTCATTTAGCCATCCAGATTGTGTGTTTTGTTTTGTTTTATTTTTTAACAAATCAATGTTCACCGAATGGTTTTGGTTCATTACCGTAGCCCGTGTACTGGGTTAAACCCATATCCCAGTTTGTAAAATAATAAAAATTATGACACTTGTATTAAGATAATCATCCTCTAGTCATATTTCTTTCTTTCTGAGCATATTTACTGACTCTTTAAACTCATGACATAGATGTTTGATATCAACGGACACATCTTCCCCTCTGTTTAAAATGTTACGCCATTGTTGTCTTCACTCGTGTGAAATTGAAATAGACTATTTTGAATGGCATGACTCTCTTGAGATAACATTTTATGGATTGTGTTTTTGAATAAGATGCCACCTCCCAGCAATGGCACATGAAAAAAAAAAAAACTGCAGTGCTTTTTGGAAAGAAGGACCACCATGGCATATATACAAATAACTGTGAAGGGAAAACAAAAAAAGGAGTAACAAAGATGAGACAATGAGAACCTTGTGGCAGCCCGAGCCATTTCCTGAACCCAAATCATTCTCTTTCCAGAGGCAGATATTATTTGTGAATGTATTTAGAAATGCTTCACTATAATTAGCCTTTTCCTCATCACTGGCTCAATCCAAACAATGAGGAGAGCGCCTCACAAATCAGTAGTTGACAAATGGCCACACTTGCATCCTATTATTACAGCTATGAAATGAATTGGCATGAATCACACATTCATTCGGGTGTCAAGCGTCTTCCTCATTTGCTTCCTCTGTGTCTGTTTGTATGCATGCATGTGTGAGTGTGGGCAAAACTGGCAATACATTCTTACAACTGCTTTCTAAGATCAAACTATGTAACTGTGACAAAAACAAAAAAAAAATGTCTGTGCATCACTTTTGCCTCGCTTTTCTGGCTGCTGTGAAAGAAGATGGACTGTACTGAGAACATGTGGCGATGTTTTAACACCACACATGGACTTAAACCATGTGTTTTATGACACATTAGTCATTATTGTAGATGGATTTGTGTATGCATGACCTTCACATGTGCCTGTATGTGTTTGTCAGTGGCATTTGGTTTGTGAAACCTGAGTTTATGTGTCTGCCTGTGTTCCACATGTGGTCATAGGTCGGCCGTGCTGTTGGAGGGCTGATTGGCCCTTTACTGTCTGGTATGGAGATTATGTAATTAATGCTCAATAAAGCCACAGAACAGCCATGTTTTCTTCCGACTGCTTCTCATTGAAGTTTTATTGCCTGTGACCATGAAAGGCTTCCTAATGAGGAGCAGGATGCAGAGGGAAGTCAAGCAGACCAGCAGTGTGGTAGCAACGACAGAGGAGAGTGCTGAGTGAGAGGCCATAAATAAGCAAGAGTCAGTTTATTGTACATGTGCAATAATTATGTGGTGAGCATTTTCAGGGCATGCTGAGGTTTTCCAGTGAAAATTACATGTGTGCATAGTTACTATTGCATAGTTATTCTACACGGAAAAAAAACGTTTTGAGAAAATATAAGTAGCTAAATTGAAACTGTGATTTGGGAAAGGGTTATCATTTATGCTTTTTGTCTCTAAATGCAAAACTATGAAAACATTAGATGGAAATAAAAGAAGAATGCAAGACCCAAGAATGCCACAGAAATAGGAAAGTATAAATCATAATATTGTTATTATGGCTATATACATACATACATATACATATATATACATATATATATATATATATATATATATATATATATATATATATATATATATATCTATATATTATACTATGTGTGTGTGTGTGTAATATTCTATGTCTCATAGTGTATTCTATATTATATATATCTATAATTATACACACATATTCCTTAACCAAATGCTATCTAGTGGAAATGCTGGATATTCCTTAACCATATATATATATATATATATATATATATATATATATATATATATATATATATAGATTATATTATAATATATATATATATCATATATATATATATATATATATATATATATGCTATCTAGTGGAAATGTTGGATATTCCTTAACCATATATATATATATATATATATATATATATATATGGTTAAGGAATATCCAGCATTTCCACTAGATAGCATTTGGTTAAGGAATATCCAGCATTTCCACTAGATAGCATTTTTATAAGACCTTACCCATGTGCAACAGGGAAAAACACAGCAATAATAAAATGCTAATAATATAATGCAAAGAAATATTGGGATTTCCTTTGCTTCCATGTACATGTGTTATGCGAGTGCATGACTTTATGTGGTTGTGTCTGTGCACAGAATTTAAAAGGTTGTCTGTAGTTAAACTGTGACAGGACATTTTCACCTAGCAGGGAGCGGGCCAGGCACTGCTCTGCATCCGCAACATCAATGCAACACCCCCTGCACTCAGTTTAAATGTGGTGCTTCTTACAAGTTCAAATTTAGAGCACTGCCAATTAGTGATGAGACAATGTAACTGGCAATAAACTGGTAACATCATTATAAAGTATGCACATAATCTTTTATTTATGAGGGATTTTAGAGTTACAAAGTCCAAACGAAAAAAAATACAATTACGCAACATAACAATGGGAAGGGTAAGACTGATGAGGTAAGTGAGTAAGTCATAAAAAGAAAGAGAGGCTGAGACTTTTAGAATGACAAATGCATTTAAGTTATGGGTAAACTGTCATTAATTAATGTTTATTCTGTGGTCATGTTCTGTACTTTGTTTTTTATGTGTTGTTTTCCATTCTGTTTTGAGTTGCAGCTCCTGTCTCCTTTTGGATGTCTGGTTTTCCGTTGTGTCCTTTTTTCTGTTCTTTTTTATGAATGCCTGACCACGTTCCCTCGTTGCATTTGTTTCCCCATCACACTACAAATACTGTTTGACATTTAGTTCATTTAGTTCCTGTTTAGAACAACAGCAGAAGCAGTCGTTAAAATCAAACAAAAGCATACAACAATTTGAGTGACAGGAAGCCAAGACAGCAGCATCCGTGAAAAATACAGAAAGGATAAAAAACCATTAAAAAAGGATAAAAAGGTTTTACAGTTTTACTTTATATAAGTGTGTGTTGTACAGAATTACTAGTAGGAATACTTCAAGTTTGCCATTATACAATGAATGGAAAAATAACTTCTTCAGGGTTTTGTTTTACTTTAAGCTGACCTTTCTAACATCATCAATGGTTTCTATCTCAATGAGATGATATCTAATCAGCTAAACAGTTGCACGCTGGATTCTCAGTCTATACAGTTTGTACTCAAGATCTGTAAGCCATGGAGAACACCTGAGAAATCATGTTTTAGGAAGCTCAAAATAGAACTCGTGAAATCCAACAGGTAAAAAAAGGGCAACTGGTAATTAGAAGGGAGGTAAAATAACACAGTAATAAATGTGAATCTGTTTCATCTTCTAAAAATGTAAAACTGCAGAAGCTGTACCACTTCTTTGATCCAATGACTTTTTATACCTGTTTCCCAATGAAACATTTTGTATTCCTTTTTATATAGATTCAAATTGGGCGGCTAATTATATCCTAGTAAAAAAGCAAAAACAAATAATCCTATCTAATTCCAGTGTTTTAGTAAAGTTTAAGGCAGAGTTACAAATACAGGCGATGCAACTGAAATTTGTGAAGTTTCATCTGAATTTTTTTCCCCTATCCAATAATTATGCCTTTTTCATCTTTTCGATTAAAAATGAGGTTTATTTACTTTACAGATCAAAGCTGTTATCTTTATTTTTATTGTACATAGCTTTAGAACAAGGAAACATTTACATAGCTACTAACTAAAATAGAGCAAATATTTCCACATTTATTTCTCTTTTTACATAAACCCAAATACTAGATTTGAGTGGAAAAGACGTACGTTTGTAGATATTATATACTTACTGCATTACTTAAGTATTTAGCCTACTATAATAATTGTCGTGGCAGCCTTCTTGATATCAGGTGATAAGATTACATAAAACTTCCTTCCTGAAATAATTAAAATTCTCAGTGAAAGCAAAATATGATATTGTTTCATTTGAATACTATACTATCTTAATCTGGCTAAGGTTTTATTGGGGAACTTCAAACCTCCTGGATAATGCAAATGTTATCTTGGATGACTAACCTTTCACTACTTACTGCTGTAAAAAGTAGAGATCCGTGTTTTAATTCTGATTGCAAAGAACTTCTAATTTTTTTCATCACCTATACTGTGCATTTTAGGGTAGGGCTTATACAAAGGGCTTTCACAGTACATTCAGTCATTCACCCATTCACTCCCTCATTCACACGCTGATGCTGGTGAGCTACATATAGCCATAAGCAGACTGACGGAAACAAGGGTATCATACAATGGCCACCATCGGGCTCTCTGACCACTGGAAGCAGGCAAGGCAGGTGAAGTGTCTTGCCCAAAGATTCGTCAACTGCGGCGGATGGAGAGGGTGTTCAAATTAACAAACCAAATTACAGGACAAGATTACAAACTCCTAGCTCTTGAACCACTGTCACCCATAATAATGTGAGAATCAGCCAGCCCAATTATGGGCCCAAATCCATTTGGGGATCTGTGGCAAGACTTGAAAATTGATGTTTAGCTCTCTACAAAATGTGACTGAAGAATTATTTTGCGAGAAGATTGGATGAAAATTTTGCACCTCCTGACTTGAAAGGTTTTTAGAGTCATACCCCAAAAGACATATGGACAGAATATCAGTGAAAGGTAGATCACCAAAGTGTTGAATATAAATGTACTCTAAGTAGTTTTAGATTTTAACTTACTTAAAATATTTGCAAAAACTGTGCATTCATTTTCCTTCCACTTCACAACTCCTACTTTGTGTTTGTCTAGTACATGAGATTCTATTAAAATACAATAAAGTCATATTCAAATCATATTAAATGCATGTGAATATGTGTTCTGATACAGCTCATTTATCTGATCCAAAGTACCTTTCAATAATAACGGCATTTAAGCAAGTTGGAGATAATATTCCAATCTTAAAAGCTAGAAGTCATCAGAAGTAACAGGAATAAGACTTAAAAACTCAAATCTGAATTTAATTAATCTATATAATGTGCATCGCCTTTTGAATTGAGTTACCAAAATAAATAAACATTTTAGTAATATTCTAATTTATTGAAATAACGTGTATACATACCATAAGTTTTGCATGGCACTGTTCACGACATACAATGCAACCTCATCTTTTTGTTTAAGGTCAAAGTATATGCAAAGACAAAAATGGCTCATACTGAAATGTGCTACATCGTTTTTAAATGCAGCATCGCAGTAGGACAGCAAAGACTGCTCTTATCACACTCACGGACATAGTTTTTGTATATGGGTAACAAAGAGAGTCTGGTGCTGTAAAAGTTGACAGAAGACACACATAATCATGCACAAACTCACTTTCCCCGGCAAAATAAAAGGTAATATAGTAAGCATGCTGCAAGACTGGCTAATCTACAAGGCCCACTGCTGGGCCTCAGAGCGTGCTGTTTCAACAGATACAATCAGCCTTTAGAGGGAGATCATCGTGTCCTCTCCCTAAAGCCAGTCTCATCCCTGTTCTTACAGATACCATCGATTCTTCATCCGCTCTAGGTTTTAATGTCAACCATTACCCAGGGTTCAGCACATTCACGAGAGTGCTTAAGTGCCAAACATTACTCACCAGAGCTGTCTTTTGCTTTCCGTGTTCATTGTCCCTTTTATTCACTCCATTACATTTATATTTCCTCCCCCGTATTGAATACTCCCTGATGTCCTCTTCTCCATTCTCATATATGTTCTACAGGAATTTATGATTATACCTTCATCCTTACCTTTGACGCTCCAGTTCAATGTTTTGTTTTTGAAGGCTCCTCTTGTAGCATTTTCCTTTGTCATTTATGTTTATGTTAGACTGGAGAAATGTCCTATTTCAATAAAGAAGCCCACACCAGTTGCCAAAGATTGATGATAAGAGGAAAAAAATGAATATTTGATAGTAGGTGCAGCAGGAAGACATATATTGTTGTGGAGGAAAATTACTATAAGTAGGGAAAGCATTAAGGGTTGACTCGGAGGGGTGGTGTAATAGGAAGGAAGAGAACATGATGATTAATGACATCAGAAGAATGAATACTAAGGAAGTTTTGGAGAAAGAAAGCAAGACCTGAGAGAAGGTGTACACCCTCGGAAAACGAAATAGATTTTTGTAGCCTTTTGTAAAACAACGCATAACCATATATATATATATATATACATGTATGTGAAAAGTGATATTTACACTGCTGTATGGACCTATAACTTCTGATTGAATGACATTGAATCTGATAGAACTTTCTCTACTGTGGTTTGGTTAGGATCACCAAACTAAACCAAGTTTAGTTTAGTTATTAAAGAAGTTTTCATAATTTTCCTTAGCACCTGTTAGAATTTTAAACTTAATTTTGTCAAACCATTGGCAATCCCTCCACAAGCTTTTCATGGTAGTTTACTGCAGTTTTGGCCCATTCCTTATGACAGAACTGATGTAACTGAGTTCAGTTGGCCTATTCTGAATACTCACTTTGTTTTCATTGTCCATTTAGAAGATCCATTTATACCAAAGATTTGACTTCCTGCCTGGTGTCTGGAGGTGTTGCTTCAAAAGATGTTATCTGTTTCATGAAGTGTACCAATCCATCCTGCAGCAAAACAAATATATAGGTGGTCATTGTGGCCAAACACTTCAATCTGAGCTTCGTTTTATTTATTTATTTTTTTAAAATCAGACCATAGGACATTTCCCCAGAATTGAAGTTGTTTCTGAACCCATTTGCAAACTTAAATAAGTATTCTTTATGTTGTTATGAAATAGGTAGCCCATCTTCTTCTTTTTTTTTTTGGATCGGTATACACATTTCACCCAAAAATCCATTTATTTCTGGGAGACAAAACCTGCCGCCATCTGATCAATGTGGCTGGACATTCTCAGTGTGTTCATATTTGCTAATAATTGTGTGCAAAGATGAACAGTTGTTTAGCGAAAGGCAAGTTGTGGATGTCCAAAAATATCTTCCTGATATATTGCCCGCATTTCTAGATTTTTTTAATGATGTCAAACAGTAAGTATGTCTGAGGTGCTGCATTAAAATACACAAAGTATTTTAACTCAGATGTTGTGAATTAACCAACCAGAAGCTTACAAACCCACCACATAAACATATAGGCTTTTCCAAATGTTTTAGTCATATTTTAGTGTACGTAAAAAAATAAATAAAAATGTTACTTCATTATTGTATTTAGGAATTATTGATGATTTTCTCAATCTTAAATGATTTAAAACTGGAAAGGTTTAGCCTGATTCAGGATCAGATGGTGAGCAAAATGGTTATGCATTTTTATGCAGTGTATGTAAACCTCTGGTTTCCACAGCAACTTAAAGAGCATCTCTTCAACATAATGGCAAACTTTACCTGACAGTGGCAGATTTCCGTCCAGCTGCTATGTCCATTTGCCACTCTCTTGGTCACTTGTCCAGAGGATGAATGAGCTACTCCTCTTAACTACCTTTTGCTGTGAAAACTCATGAATGCATGGAAAAGCATGTCAGAAGTGAAAGATTAAGACTATAGTTTCAATGCCTACAATTGTTATCACAATTTGACCATGACAAGAGAAAGAAATAGATTTTATTTCTTAACAGTTGTATTGGGTTGAGATGAGACCTTGGTAAGGAAAACTCTGAAACTGGTCACAAATCTTGTGTAAAATTTAATTAATGCAAATCTGATCTAGGGTCAACCAACCTAAACTCCCCTTTGCTCCTTTTGGGTTCTGTGACAGATCTTTGTTCAGACTCCCAGCACTTCCCTCCATGCTTTCCTCGGAAACAGTGGGAGGCAAAAACTCTGTGCAGTTCTCAGCCCCCTATGAGGAGTCCTACATTATTTTCCCACTAACACTTAAGATTATCTACACATTCCTTCAGCATTCCTCAGCCCTCTTCTGCACACAGGGCACTTTATCACATTACTTGTCCTCTCGTCTCCACAGTTTGCAAGATGTCTGACAAGGTAGAATGCATCATTGCCAACTACATCTGATCACTAGACACAAAGTGACAGTATAAGTGCTATTTTCCCCCTCCCTAATAAACCACAGACTTTTCACGAACTCTTTTTTTTTTTTTTAGAAGACCGGCGCGACTGTAAAAAACAAAACAAAAAAAAAAACAGGAAATGTACCGGTGTTTTCTGAGCCTTTCCATTCCTTTCTAATTGGAAATTGCCACTTAGATGGATCGTTCACTCAGCGCTTCCTTCTTATGGTGTTATAAAGTAAACTGTAAAACAAATTTAGCCTATAAATCTGTCAGCTGTGAACAGCCTGAGTACGGTTGGATTTCAAATGAAGCTGTAATGCCGTGCTCAAAATGAGGAAAAGCTGTGTGATGATGCTGATGGAAAACCCCTCTTGAGTGCTGTGTGATTTACACAGGCACAGTGACAAGACTATGGTTGGCTTGCATTTGACTTTGTCTCCATTTTAATAATGCAAGTTTTAAGGAAGGCTCAGTTTGAAGGCCTTATTTCTAGTGAAAATGACTGTGGAAATAATAATTGTTGCACATTGTGTTTTTTAGTTTTAACACAATTTTCCCCAACAGCTCTGTACACGGTATGACTATGTTATATATATATATATATATATATATATATATATATATATATATATATATATATATATATATATATATATATATATATATATATATATATATGGCTATATGTTGAGGGTCATTGTCCTGCTGGAGAGTCGCTGAAAGGATTTCAGGGCATTCCAATGTAACGTCCATTGTTCATTTTCGGCCACTTATGTATAT
Source organism: Fundulus heteroclitus (assembly GCF_011125445.2). Lineage (NCBI taxonomy): Eukaryota > Metazoa > Chordata > Actinopteri > Cyprinodontiformes > Fundulidae > Fundulus > Fundulus heteroclitus. Next base: position 14,620,717 of record NC_046366.1, read on the forward strand.
CATTTTACAAGAAGGCTATAAAGTAAAAAAATTCTTTAATCTTAACATAGACTCCTGATCGTTAACTTTGCTCCATACATAGCTTTCTTTCCACAATGACAGGATTCAAAACCAGAAACGTCTTGCTGTGAGTCTACAGTTATAACAACTGTGCCATAATAGGTGGGCAAATTAACTTTAAAGAATAACATTTTGGTTGATTAATAAACTGCTTTAAAACATCAAATAACAAGATCAAAGCACATAGATTATTTGGAAATAATTGCCAGAGCAGCTTTGAGTATTGGTCTAAATTGTGCCTTCAATTTATAAACAGAAGCAACTTGTGAACGACCTGTTGGAATAATTCTTACTCTGGAAGTCCCAATAAAAATTGAAATAAGATAATGGGTTTACTGGAATGACTGTAATTTGAGTTCCTACCTGCACTCAACTCTCAATTTCCTTTTGTTGGTTTAATGTCATTGATCTTTACTCAGCATACACTGGAGACAGTTCAGATGAAACTATATTTAAACAGAAAGTATGAGCAGTTCAGTGAGCACTTCCAACATTTGGAATTTGGATAATTATTTAAGTAAATATAGACTGAACTGCAGCCCCTCCTATTTAATTCAGCATTTAAATCAGTCCCTTGAATACAACGACTCCACCCAGGCATGTTTCTAAGCTTGCTCATTACAGAACACAGCTAAAGGAACAACATGCACACATGATTGTTGTACTTTAGAACTCCCAAGCCTGTACTGACTTCAGTAAGGCTATTTATACCAGTAAATGTTAAACTGGGCATCCACAAATTTCTATTTTTAAAGAGCACTTGAAGACCAATTCATTTCAATGTATTAAAAATGTACCTCTGCTGGCAAAACTATCACCAACTTCCAGCCTGTTAGAAAAAAAGCACAGTCTCATAATATACATACATAGGGAAGAAATGCTTCAGTTACCTTTTGCATGACTAAGCTTTCATATTTTTCCTCAACTGTGGAAAAAAAAAGTTTTGCATTTGTGTCTCTAATTAATTTGAGCTCCAAAACCTTAGTTTCGTAAAGGAACTTTAAGACTTTTTTCGGAGACAATATAGGCAATAACAGTGATAGGGTCTATGATGTGGTATGTCCTGTGTATTATTTATTTGATGTTTGAAAAGCCTTAGGAAACCTTTAAGCGTCTAACTCACTCACTTACTCACAAAGTTTGAAGAGCATTTAAGGAACACTCATACCAGCAAGAAATATTTATGTCAAGTGGAGGTTATACCATAAGAATGAGGCTGAAGCACTCGATGGCCTGAAAAATTGATTTTCACTAATTCATGGTCTGTGGAATTTGACGACAACGTGCACCTCTGAATCTGTAATCCAAACTAATCAATGATACTCATTTATCTTGAGTCATATGCAAACTATATATCCAACAATGCATGCAAATCAATCAAACGATTGACTTAACCTCTATACTCTATCAGTGAAATGGGAACTAATACAACACATTGTGCGATAGTGATGGACAAAGTTCAGAAAAACAAAAAAATAATTATCAATTAATATTCCGTTTTAAACTCCTACAGATAGACAGAGAGGCAAAGGGAATTGCGAAGGTGGAATGGCACCCATGGGACCCGTGGAACATTGCGAGCAGTGCTCATTCATCTCCAGGGCATGAGGAAGAAGGCAGCCTGTGGCATGCCAAACAGAGCAAACGTGAAAGAGAATGCTACTCTAGATGCAGGCCAGCCTTAAACATATGTGTCACCCATGTAAAAGACCTACAAACACTCACACACATGTGTAAGACTCAATTCTCAGCCCTCTCAATCACAGCTGAAATTACTGTAACACCCACACCCTACTGGTCTAATTGGAATGGGGGCTCATGCTAGAGGGGCCACATTTTTCTTTAGCTGGCCTTTGTCATGTGGAGACAGTTAATCTGTTTTCTTAACTGCCTGACTTTCCCATTGACTAATGTTGAGGCCCGCTGCTGTGCCTTATTATAGCACAATACATTCCAATGACACACTCAATCTAGTCTTTTGTTTCCTTCACCAGGCCATCAATAACTTTGTCTTTTGTGGACATGCACATGGTTGAGCATGGATAGTGTGCATGGATGCATACAGTTTGCATCTGTTAGAGTGTCAGGTTAACTATATTTAAACAACAGTAGGTGCAACACTCTCTTGCCACCCTGCTTTTACTGATGGTGTAACGGTTATCTTTGTTTCACTGAATGTGCTGAATTTGTCTTTGTCAGATGAAAGAATATACCGTATAAATGGAGGTGCATTTCTGAAATTTAAAAAAAAAAATGAAACTAGCCTCACATCTGTGAGTCCCGACGAAATCTAGAGAAACTCATCCACAGATTTATATTTAGTTGCATTAATTACGGCAAAAGTTTCTTCACAGGTAATCCAGAATGCTGCTGCTCACGTTCTCACTAAAACCAGGAATATAGCACATACAACCCCCGTTCTAAAGTCCTTACACTGGCTACCTGTAGCTCAAACGATAGACTTAAAACACTTCTGTTAATTTATAAATCACTGAACGACTTAGCACCAAAATGCATTAAAGACCCATTGTTGCTGTATCAACCCTCCAAACCACTCAGATCTTATGGTTCTGGTCTACTCTGCATACCCAGAACCAGAACTAAACACGGAGAAGCAACATTCAGCTTCTATGCTCCACAAGTCTAGAACAGCCAAAACACTGAGTTCCTTTAAATCAAGACTGAAAACCCACGTGTTTAGAATTGCTTTTGACCCATAAGAACGAGAAGATTGACCAATATATTTGATATGTATTGATGTTTTCACTTGGTAAAATGTATTGTTTGTTACTGGTCTCACAACCTGTGACCGTTTCAATGTGTTTGATGTTTTTATGATTGCATGATGTAAAGCATCATAAATCATAAAAACATCATGAAATCATCATGAAAAGGATTTCATGTATATGTGCTATAAAAATAAACTTGACATCTATTTTCTTTATCAAGCAAATTCTAAGAATATCGAGAATTATTGGTTAAGCTTGTAAGTTTTGTTTTCAGATATATCATACAAACAGAACACTCATACCAGCAAGAAATATGAGTTTGTGAAATCATGTTCAATAATATATTTCTCAACACTACAACGAAAATGGAAATACATTTTCAATATGTTTCATCAAGAGCCAACTAAAGGGAACGCAAATATAAAAAGCCTTTTTATTTATCTCTTATCTTTTTGGTTGAGTATTATTTCTGTAGGTCATTGATAACATTTCTTATATGCTTTTCATATCTAAAGATTCTAATGTAAAATATTCAAAGTAAATATTGTGCCATTTAATGCCTTCCTCCTCTTATTTCTTACCAGTAAACAAAGTAATTTGTAGCCACATACTCAACCTAAGTTGAGTATGTATCTCAAAGATTTAATCATACATTTTTCTCCGAAGACCTTGTTTTACACTTTATTTAAATTTATTTTGAATGGCTTTCCAAATATGGTTGTAACCAATCAGAGTGAAGTCAACCAGGTAGAGCTGCATATCGTTGCCACAACCAACCCTTTTACTGAGGAGGGACATTTGGCCTGACAAAACAAATAGCTGATGTTTTTTTTATTTTTTTTTTTATGAAATTCTTTGGAGAAATTACATATTCAGCAATATCAACTACATGAGAGGGTTTATACAGTGAAGTCACGGCACCTTTAAAAAAAGTCTTCTCTATTTGTGATTACATAGTACATTGGAAAATTGGTCCTCTGCATTTAACCCAACTCTTGGGGAGCAGTGGTCTTGCTCAGGTACCCAGAGCGGCAGTCTGTGGGATTGGAACCTGGGAACTGGCACTTCTCTTCAGCAAGCACCCACCCTATTCTAACCACTGAAGCACCGCTCCCACCACTTTATTGGGTTGGCCCCTACTTATTTATGCAACAATTACGATCAAATTACATTTTGTATTTTTGTTGCTCCATGTGGTCGAGCTGGAAAGAAATATTTCTTTTTTTTTAACATTCTGCCTGGAATGCCCTCCAGTCTGAATAAAAACCTGGTTTCACTGAAAGCCTTCCACTCTATTATAAGAAACCGACAACAGAAGTCCTTTGAACAGCGCCTTTTTAAAAAATTGTTAGCTGTTTCTGCTTCAAGCTTTATATTGTTACTGAAACAATAACCAGAATTTTTAACCATTTGCTTACACTTTAAACATTTCACCGTTTTGTTAGTTATCGATCTTGTCCACAATGGCATGAGCTGCTGCTTTCCTCTTGTGAAAAAAGGCCTTGATCTCAATGGATCTTTTATTTGGTTAAATGAAGGTTTGATAAAGTAAAAGCAGTAATAACAGACAACCATACATGTACACATTCCAGCGTCAGGGGAGTTTGAGTGGCTAATTAACACGTTTGACATTTCAACCCAGGCCTCTTTGCTATGATGTACATAACACTACTAACAACTGTGCTACAGCACTGCCCGAAAATGAACAATTCATCCACAAAATCCTTTTAAATATGTGTTCTACTTCTCTGCTTTTTTGAAAAAAAATATTTTCCTTATTTTGAGACATGTTTACTCTGCCCTTTCATTCTTTTTTTCTCTGTAAGTAGTAAAGATGGCCTCTTTAACTGTGAACCTTCCTCAGCAAGTGATTGAAAATGATCCGAGCCAACTGCTCAGTCCTCTGGCCTGTGATATGATAGTTATAGTCTGCCTCTATTTTTCTTTCATAAGAGGAAGAATAAGTTTGGAATCCTGTAGGATTTGAAAGTATTTCAAAAGCTGAATAACTGCTCATGTTTGATGAAGTCCATCTAGAATGACTTGCCGGAGGCAGTAATCAGCAGAGGACAGGATGACTTGTACAGCATGAAGTCTTTTCCATTTATTGCCATGCATGTTTACATTGTACATGCTGTCTGACCTTTGCAGTGCTTAAATAGTGGGGAACACAATTGGTTTGTCCTGTGAGAGTTTGCAGCAATATTAGGCATATGGCTGAAAACAGCACCAATTAAATTATGTTGTTCAGTTTTCCTGCCCTGGGACAATACATGATGATGACAAACTTGTTTTAACTGTTTTAATCCAATCATTGTTAACATGCATCTTAGTGTTGTATTTTTGCAACTGATTTTGTTTAAATAAAGAAAAAGGCTCATGATTTTACCGTGCAAAATGCTAGTTGGCCACTGGAGCAAAGTGACGGGTCAACAACTGCCTATGACTGCCTGCGTTACCCTGTTGCAAGAGTTGATGAAGCTCTGAGCAGAATAAATTCGATATATCTGACGACTGAAAGTCAAGAGGGAGAGCTGTGGTTAAGAGGAGCCACAGGACTCAATTCCCCCAATTGTCTATCTTTGACAAGCTATTTCTAGTGCTGTCTCCTTTCCATTGCCTCTTTTATCCAGTTCAAACTTGTCACAGTGATCCCTGTGCTGAAAGGTAAGACAATCTGGAGGTATAGGGTGGAGAGTGGTGGCTGGGTTCCTAGGTTGAAGAGTGGACTGCTCTGTTTTCTCACTGCTTAAGCCACGATCATCGACTGGGGAAAAAAAGTAATTTTCTCAAAGCTTAATTCTGCCTGTGATGTGACATCTCTTTAATTTAGTTGTAGATTGTATCTTTACCAAGATGGTAAATATTTTAGAATGTCCTCTCTGTATAAGTCAGGAGTTTTTTGGTGTGAAGTGCGGAGCCTGCACTGGAGGGACAGAAGCGCTGATGTATGTCGCCGTTTAAAATAGCCCAGACAGACATCTAAGCAGCTGTGACCTCAGGTCCCCCAAACTCTTGGTTAAACTTATCGACCACTCTGAGTTTTTTTTTTTTTTTTAAAGTATGTGTCAGCATATCCAACGACATTTTATTTACAGCTAACTTCAAGAAGCTAGAAGAATCAAAGCTCAATTTAAGATTGTAGGAAAGATCAGTGTAGACCAGTGATAAACAAGGAAGAAAAAGCGTCTCTGTTCTCTAGCCTAGAGTTTGGGATGGGGTTTTCTTTTGTGTGTTTATTTTGGATCATTTACTTGAAATGTTCTTTGGGTCATCTCTTATTAAATTCATTTACCTGTATTCAGTAGTGTTTTTAAGGTGTTTCCATACTTATTCTTTATGCTTAATCTCTTAGTTTATTCTTGTATCTATTATTTGTACATTTGGAACAACTTCTGTTAGGATTTTTTTGATAGTTTATGTGTATCTCAGTTCACTTTTGTCCTTGCCTTTAGTCACTTTCAAGCAGCTTGCTACCTAGATTCTACTCCAGTGTAATGGTTTGTTACCTGACTCCGCCAGATAGATTTGCTCCACATATCCATCTGGAAACCTTCCGTTGAAGTAATTTTGGGAAGGGGCGAAAATACTGGTTAGCTGATTGGCCTATGTTGGTGATAGACGGGCCAAATAAACCAATCAGATTCGTCGTCGCTCGTAACAGAGCAACGACGAAAACACAACCACAAGCCAAGCTACTCTTGCTGCTGCAGGTAAAGGCTCGTTAGCTCAGCAAAGAAATGCTCTGTAATTCCGATAAAACATGCTCGATAGCCACGCTAACGCTAGTTTCATCGGCTGAAGCCGCCATGTCTTTAGACTGAACTGTCGCTTCTCGTTGCGCCACACCTCAACCCGCCTCAAAGCCAACGCTGATTGGACGTTCGTTTGGTGAACGGCTCCAAATTTTCTTTAACGGAGGGTAGCCAGACTGATCTGCGAGTGAAACCTTGAAAGCTCGCGAGATCAGGATGGTCTCACGAGGCTAAATGGTTTGTGCTTTGGACCCAATAATTCAACCGGATGCAGAAATTTATTGAAGCAATAGGTGTAACCAGACAACTGAACGGCTGGCATGGACACAGGAATCACTGTAAGGGAAAGGGACAGGTTAGTGGCAGTATGATAATCGGTTGGAGGTGATGTACACTGAATGAGTTCCACTAACTTTTCTTGAATCCAGAGAGTGGCACAGAATCCAAGATGTGACTCCAAGGATATCTTGGGTTGTCCTTTGCAAGTCGAAGCCAAGCCCAAAACACGACTTAATGAGAGGCCAAGGCAGAGAGGCTGAGTCCGGTACGTACACAGGTCAATGTCCAGAATCTGAAGACCAAACTACAAAGTCTGACCGGGGCGAGGCAAACAGGCAGGAATCCACAGAATGATCTAAGTCACACACAGGAAGGCACTCAAGGAACGCTGGATGGTCTAATCACACAGTGGTTTTCGAGAATCTTACAGCTGCACACTGGAGGAGCCAGGTATATACAGTGTAGTGCTACATACAGGTTTCCATGTAACTCATCCCATTTCCTCACTATCTATGCTCATCGTTCTCAGTGTTCTGCGCTAGATCCTTCCATTTTATTGCTTTATGTTCCTTCGCCATGCCTTTTACTTCCCTGCGTTTTAGGTCAGCTGCTCCATCCGTGTTCCATTTTCAGTCCTGCCAAAAACTGCCGCCTATAATTATCAACTTTGTGGCACCTTTTTCAGGAAGTTGCTGTTAAAGTTGCCTGTTTCTTTTAAGCTTTAGTTTTACCAAAAAAGTGAAAATTGCTGCATGTAACCTTTCCAAAAAAAAGACAGGATTATATAGTTAATTATTTAATGTGCAAATAATATTTTCAAGTACCTTCCAAAAATAGCAATTTTTAGAGAAAAAATAGGTTATGGGGAGTGAAAAGAAGACGTGAAAAGAATAATTCCATATTGGTAATTGAAGATAACATTAATACTATACACAGTATAAGCAAATCCTACTGAACTGGAATTTGTTTTTGCAAATTACTTAAAATTGTTTATATGAGTCATCATCAACATAAATCATCTTAATTTGATGAGGACCTTCATTTGCCTAAAGCAAAACTACTTAGAAGCTTTCGTAGAACCCCAAAACGTTAAACAAAACACTAACAGCCTGTCCTGGAGCTGCTAAAAGAGTTTCCAAGTCTTCCTCCAAATCTTCCTCGATAGCATTTCTTCCAAAAGTCCCAGTAGTGTGGAGCTGGTTGTGGCACAAGGAGAGCAAAGTTTTAAGATTGGTGATTAATCTTCTAGGATTGGATAACATCAGCTTGTAGATCTCTATTACCCCGTTTACACTACCCTTTTTTAACCGAGCCGAGACCAGTCCGAGTTCGGTAACCGAGATATCTCTCGAGTGTAAATGGTAAGCAGACTGAACTGAACCAAGCTAGACATAACCGGACTGCGCTAAATGCAGACCAGTTCCTGGGAAGGTCTCAGCCTGTTTTTTTTTTGGCCTGGTTATCTGATAATGAAGAGCGCATGAGCAGACCGCATCATCCCCTTACAGTCAGCTGACTGTCCGCGGTTATTCTGGCGTGTCTGGCTGCACGTCCCGATTCACACTCCATTCAGACAAATTTCAGACATTCATAATAATACTATCTTCCTTACCGTGCCACATGATTTCCAGAGATGATTCTGCTTAGCAGTGTGATGAACCTCAGTGTCTATCGTTGTTTCCTGCGTCTGTAAATCCTTATTAGATGTTCGTTTGTATTATCCACGTCCCAAAAGCCGACTTTGTCCAACCATAACTTTCTGAATGTTACGGGCGCCGCCGTTTTGATTTGCTTTGTCCCGCCTTCAATCCCAGAGAGCAGCAGTACCGCAGATCGTCACTAGGAAGTGAGGAGCAACCAAGGAACCGGGATAGCATGATGTGTAAACGGTCGTCAGAACGAGGCTCGGCTTGGTTAACTAATCCAAGTTCGGACTGGTCTCGGCTCGGATCGGTTTAACAAGGGTAGTGTAAATGGGCTTATGTTCCACCAAGATGTTGCATTTTGTGCAGAAAAAGCTTTCCACCATATTCGTGTAATACATCAGGAAACCGACTTGGGAGCATGTTAGCCGTAATATTTGAGGGCAAATGTTTAGCGTCACACGTTTTCATCTTGCAGGTTCAGCTACTAAGATGTTGTGAAAACCAGGAAAACCAGAAGTTAAATAAGCAGGTTGCTAAGGGGTTTTATCAAAAATTTAACTGTGTTGCACTAATCGGTCAGAAAAGAAGGAAAACGAGGCTAAATTGATTGTTCAGATTTCCGCAGAAGTTGTGATGACTGGTGAAAATAGCTAGCCCACGCAACATTTGCAAATAATTATTGAATTTGCATTAATAGTTGTGATCATGAAATTACACCGTCCTGGAAGGACTGCATTTAATTTACTTCTGTTTCTATTAAAACCTGTATATTCCCCATATAGCTCCCGAGTTTCAGTCTGTGCCTTGGTTTCTTAGAATGAAAATAGTACAAAATAAACTAAATGGATCTTATGCAGAATGCAGGCCACTGGAAGTGTATGTGAAAGTAGATTCCAGGTGTACTAGCTTAGATGGGACCAATGGTTGTATGCTAAAATAACGGAGACTAAAATAATGGATAGGGCTTAGATGCCAACTGTTATTAACCTGTTCATTGAGATAGCTATGGATGTATCTACCAGTGCTAAAATATTACCTTCCATCCATTCATCCATTTTCGTATTTGCTTTATCCCTCATGGGGTTGCGAGGGGTGCTGGTGCCTATCTCCAGCATTTTAAAATATTACCTTTTATTATTAAAATTGTGTCAAGATTTTTTGCTTTCCTGTATCTGAGGCAAACTTTTAAATATGACATTTTAGTGTCATTGCTTGACTGTTATAAAGTGATGCATTTCAAACCAGCTCATATTGGGCTTATGGTTGTTGTTTATCAAACTAATTAGTTTTGGTACACAATCAAATTAAGTCAGTGGGCCAGGCCACTGCTATGAGGCACTGTATTTTGAATCCAGATTATAATGTTTTTGTTTTGATTGTTTTTCTATTTTTTTTTATGTGAGCAGTTTTGATATGTTTGAATACTTTCTGCTAACTAGTAAAATGTGTTGCTGGAAAGGAATATTTTAGTAGAGATGGAAAGTGTTTTTGCATTATTACGCAGCTGTAAAAACAGTAAAAATATTTTTGTTGCACCAAAACATTATACCAGCACATAAGCTGTGCTGGTACCTAGGCAAACAATTTGTTACTTTAGATCTCCATTTCCTATTTATACACTGACATATTTTCCCCAATAGACAAATACACATTTTAAACACATGTTTAACCCTTAACCTTTGTGTATGAGTCTATTTCTCATGGTATTTGGTAGCATACAAATGTTAAAAACAGTCTATTAAGATGAATTTGATCATTAAATGTAAACATTCTCTGATTATTTTATTTTGTACCCTATATCTATTGATATTGGTTCTGATCCCCTGCTGACACTTAATGTATGATAGATAAAAACCTAAATCAAGATCAAACCAAAATAATGAAAAAATGACCTTCTGCTGGTAAATATTATTTGAGTGATTTACAGATAATTTGTTAAAATCATTGGTTGCCAAAATAGGTACAAAATGCCTCCAAGAAATGTAGGAATTGGCACCTGGTCAATTTGGGACATCCCATGGGACGCCCCCCCCCCCTCCCAGAAAAAAAAAAGTACAAAAAAATGAGGGTACAAAAAGAAAATGAAACTTCGAAAGTCCAAAATAATGAAGGGGCAAAATGAGTAGTACCTCATGAAGATACTTTGCTTTCATGTGTTCTAAGTTTGAAATCAAATTCTGATAACAGGCAAACCACCTCTTCAGGACCAAAGGGTCCTTCACAACCAATTTGATTGATGCTGCTGTCACCATGACTGGTATTAACTGTCCCAGCACTACTCATGTCTTCTGAACGATCACTCTCCTGGTGCTAACACAGACTGGTATGTTTAGCAAAATGTTTGCCTTGTTCATGAAGGACAGAATGAAACAGCTTTTCCTGGCTGGACTCTCATAGCTTTAATTCTTCCTCAGCAACTCCTCAGTTTGATCACTGTCATTATGTCGAGAGATAATACCCTGCTTAAACCAACTTGATAGTTACTACACAAATATCAACGTTATCTGGGTTGAATTTTTTTTAAAGCAATAAATTAAGCCTTCTCAAATCTCGTTTATGTAAACCTCAACAAGAATATGTTGTAAAAGTGCATCGGCAAATGCCAGGGTCTGTCCGGTTCACAGATCTGTGTGGTTGTGCAGGTGTTTTTCCTCTCTCTCTCCCTGCAGGGTGCGATTGGCAGATTGCAGAGCTTGTGCTCATCATCTAATCTGATAAGCGGGAGCATAAAAGGGAGCAGGAGACATAGGGAAAGTGTCAGAGTGTTTGCTCATTTAAGCCTAGTGCACACGTAGCCAGACATCTGGGAAAAAACAGATACATTTTTATGTGGTTATGTCTTTCATCCACATGTAAACAACATTTTAAAAACTAATGATTCTGAAAACTTCAGCCAAAGTGGAGATTTCTAAAATCTCCAGTTTTGAGTCTGAGTGTTTACATGAAAGGATGGAGTTTTAGTTACCGGCACATCACAGCGTTGACGTCACATGCGTGCAGCCATTGTTATAGACTCAGCCTTAGTGGAGTAAAACATAAATGCTGTCAACAAGGTGCTGATTTCTACATTGGTGTTGTGATTGACTAAATAATGTTAAACTGGACAAATTCACTAACCTTCGGCATCTCTGGTTGTTTATTTCCAACTGACACCTGGCACCGCAAAGCATTTCCTGTTATCACCTCGGTATCGAGACTTCAAAGTAAGAGTATACATGGAAGATTAGAAACATTACAACCCCAGTCGGTCGAGGCAGATGACCGTTCATACTGAGCCCGGTTCTGCCGGAGGTTTTTTTTTCTCCCGTTAATGGGTGGTTTTTCTTCCCACTCTCGCTTCATGCTTGCTCAGTATGAGGGATTGCAGCAAAGCCATGGACAATGCAGACGACTCTCCCTGTAGCTCTACGGTTCCCCAGGAGTGAATGCTGCTTGTCGGGACTTTGACGCAATCAACTGGTTTCCTTATATAGGACATTTTTGACCAATCTGTATAATCTGACCCAATCTGTATAATTTGATTGAACTTGACTTTGTAAAGTGCCTTGAGATGACATGTTTCGTGATTTGGCGCTATATAAATAAAATTGAATTGAATTGAATTGAATTTGGTTAAAGAGGGCTTTTATTTGTTTTTTTTTTTTTAAAAGCACATCTTCTCCAATACTTTGAGGTGCAAATGAGAAAAAGTGCTTGGAGGTCAGCTGTTTTACACAGGCACAATGCTGTTCAACTTCAAGGAATCTGACAGGCTGATGTAGGTTTTAGCTTTGCAGTACTCTGCCTTCTATGTGTCTGGCATGTTAAAAACAATGGTCAATGATGAATTTACACGGGCTTGTTTGAATGAAAACTTTTCTAAAAATGATCCTGTGTGTACAGTATTCTTTTAAAAAAACGATGTGGGGAAAATGATTTTTTTTTGGTTTTTTTTATAAATGCCTGGGTACGTGTGTACAAAACCTTAGAGTGGTACCTGACCAGATGCTTGATTCAAGAATCAAGCTTTCATGAACTTACCTAATGTTCTCTGTTCTCAGGACTCATTGCATAACATAAGATAAGAGATAAGCTAAGATAGGCTTTATTGATCTCACAGTGGAGAAATGTCACACATCTGCTCAATAGTCAAAAGAAGGTGCCAAAAGGAGGAAATGGTGCATAGGGTATAAACAGTGTTGGCATTTCTTCAGCTCTCTTCAACCCCAGTCCGGTTTCTGCTGTAAGAACCAAGCAAGATGTCTAACCTGTGTTCTTCACACTCTCTGGTTCAGCTCCGAGCTCCAGGAAGAGCTTCCTGAAGCCAGTTGTGCAGAAGCCCTCCCAGAAATCCCGCAACCCAGTGCTCCTAACTGGGTATAAATCCATCCCAAACCCATGCTGCAACACCTACGATGCCAAAATGCTGGCATAAACCATTCCTGGAACTTCGCATCAACCTCCATACAGACTGTCAAACGCAGCCCTCTTTGTTTATGCTCAACTTCTCCCCAGACACCAGCAAACATTCAGAGTCAGCCAGTTTTGACTCAGTCCAACTTTTTCCTGTCTGCTGCTGGTGGTTAACTCTATTCTGTTTTCAGTCTGTGACCTGAGCCCTCCCAGTAACCCTGGTTCCCACTACTCAACTATTTCAATAAACCTCCATAAACTACTCTCTGCTTCTGTGTTTGCTGTAACATTAGGAGTCTGTTAGAACCCCTAATTATGACAGGGTCAGAATGTGTTATGACAACATAAAGCATTAAAAAGCTTGTGGCAAAAGTATTTGCACATATGAAACGTTTAGGCGAAAAATAACAAGACTTTGAGGAGACTTTAAATTGGTACGTTCCATTTGTCCTCGGTAGTTGGGATTCTCAAACTCCGGGCCGGAAAATTTATCTGGAACAGCCCGTAAAGCTGGTATTAAGAGTCGGAAAGTCAGTACAGCAGGATGGTAGCCGATATCGGCATTCATGATGGCTGCTATTCACAGCAGCATTGAGTAAAACCTCATACTTTGAGTGTTTGTAGCAGCTGTCTATCATTTATGTAACATTTAGTCAGTCATACAGGTGCCACCTTTCCTGTGCATCAGACAGGATGTTTCAGTTCTGCTTATTTATGACACAAAATACCACCTAAAACAGCGTTATTGTCATTGTTCCTGTTTTTTCCTACTGTCCGAGGAAAACTGGAATGCAAAAAGGATGACTTAATCTGTGACTAATGAGTTCCGACCCTTAGGCTTAAGGAACACATCATAAGGTTTGATGAAACAGATGTGTTAGTGCCTTTACAGTTATCCTTTCCCCATGTCGAGGAAAATCTAATTTAACAGAACATGTAGCAGATAGGGTTTTATTATATGTGTATTAGCATTGTAATTCCACATAATATTAATTTCCAAAATGTATATGTAGTTTGTTAATTCTAACCTTTAAAAAGAGACTACTGGGACAATCAGAAAGAGCAGAGCACTTTTAATAGAGCTCAACTACACTGTATCGTAATGATACAAAAATGACAAAATTAATCACAAAACAAATGACAGGATGTAAAATATGTACATTTATACACATGCGAGGGCATAAAATTCCAAGTGGAATATGGGTGAATTTACTGCTGCTTTAGAGCAAAACGCATGATGGTTGAGCTGTTGTTAAAGAACACAAAATGTTACACATTCAACCTTTGAAAGCTTGCATAGTTACTATCATTTTCACTCTATTCCAATTTGACAATAAGGCCTCCTTATATAAATGCAAGGGTGATTTAAATTACATTTAATATTTGTGTTTTCAGGAAGGGTGTAGTAATTTCTAATCATCAACCCAACTCATACAGCCACAGTTCAAACCAGATATCTCCATACATTGTATAAAAAGAGAACAGTTTTTTTTTTTCTTTTCTTAAAATAAAGTTTAGTGTTTAGGTCAGTTATGACTAATTAAGCTATTCTCATTTGACAAATGCCAGAATAATGAAAAAAAAATAATTCTAGAGAATGTTGTATTATTTTATTCAACTTAAATATTTACATACACTGAGCTTCTAGAAGGTTAATTTACAACATTTAGGTTAAGCTGAGGCACAATTATGAATGTATTTCAAGGAAATGCCTCAAACACACTTCTTCCTTCTGTAACATGATGGAAAAATAAAATAAAATTCTGATAAAAAAACTGATCTCTCTCTCATTATTTTGGCAATTATGTATAGAAATTGTTTGATCTAAAACAGACAAAAGTATATCTGACTTATTGTGTGGCAGTCAGGTAAATATAGCTGTATGTTTCTTTTACATAGAGAATGTGCATATTTGATTTAAACTATATGTCTCTGTGGTAATGCCAATTAGTATAACATTATCTTCTGCATTAAAAAAAAACTGCTACTCAAAAGAAGGCATGTCTGAACATAATTAGATTTTCTCCTTCCGCTTTGTTCTCTGCCAACAAAAAACATTTTTAACTGTTGTAATCACCGAATGGGGGCGGGGGGGTTGTTAACCCTAGGATATCTGTATTGCTTTGTGATTCCACAGTATCTGCTTGCAGTAGACCAGGGAAAAAAAATCACTGTTGGAAATGTTCAGGGAAAATGGGGCTTTGTGAGAAGGCCAATCAATTTGAAAAGCTTGCATTTTATACGTGCAATGATGTGCAATTCATCAAGCAAACACACAAAACAGGATGCACAATCAACATTACTAGAGCCAGCATTTTACAAGCATTTTGCTCAAAACTCTGAAACTCCCCAGTCTTGTAACGACTTCATGTGGTAAGTTATGCATATTTTCCCTTTATTTTTGGCATCAAAACCCTTTTGACATGTTGTGTAGAGCTGTCAAGCATAGCCCATTCATGAAGGAACACAAATTAACAATCCATTCAGCTCATGTCGTACATTCACTCAAATCTCTCTAACTATATACAGTTGCTTGCTACACTATTCACACCTAGTTTGTCTGCACAATATGTTTAGCCGTGCATGGAAGCTTGTGATGTACCTGTGAAGTCATTACATTCTAATCCCTGCAAGGTACACAGTCATTAGAGCATGTCAAATCTGCCATTTTGGGCCAGGCACCCGGGGATGGATCTATCGGTTTTTCATGCATTCCTTAATTTCCAAAAACAGGACTTAAATTTATAAAAGTGCAGAGTTCTTCCACCTGGCTGGCATTAGTGCAGTGCTGTGAAGAGGTTTGTGGCTTAGAATATAAGTAAAATCAAAAACAGAAAAAGAAGACAGCTCTTATATGTTATTTGAATTATGTTTGTAGTTAAGTGTTTACAGTTGTAAACGTTATTAAGAATGATGCAACCCCGTTTTGAATCACAACGGTTAGGTCTGTGCAAGTGAAGCCAGAGCTGTAGCACTCCTTTATACTCCCATCTAGTCCCAGTCAGCATAGTGAAAACAAGTCTAGTCTTTACAAGCATTCACAGTGGAGATCCTGTAGGAAGAGACCCTGCAGTCGCCCACCCATACACAGGCTTCTACGCTGTTGTCCACACACTGTCCCACTCTTCATTTCTGTGTTGGCCTTAATGACGTCTGTCCGTGCAGGATGATGACAGGATTAAGGAACATATTTGTGATATGTCAATTATATGAGTGCCATGGAAGTTCCTAAAAGGGCAGGGATGAGGAGGGATTTTTTTTTGTTTTCTTTTTAAACAGTGCTGTCATCAGAACAGCATCCACTTCAAACAAAGTCCAGCAAAAAGCAGTGCAAGGCACTGTGGTTGTTGCCAGCTTGTAGGCGGTGAACCTCCGACCACCTTCACCGCGGGAGGTTTGGAGGGGTTTTCTTGTGTGATGTCACCTCCATGCTGTCTTCCATTTGATGTTCGTCCATTGACAACATCTTTATGGGACACAAAAACAAAGAGAGAGAGAGAGAGAGAGAGAGAAAAATAAACAGATAAATATTAGGCTTCAACAATGTGATCATTGGCTGTTTTGAAGAAATAGTTCTGGATTCTAGAAATTAAGTTATGCAAAAAGGGTCGGCAATAAGGAGTTATTAATGTCTTAATTGTAGTAGAAAGCTCTGCTGGCATCTTCATTCAGTCAGTCCAGATTAGTTGATCCCAAAAGCCTAAAGCTAAGAACTATTCCAAATGGGGCCATGACTAAAGGGAACCTCTGCTATCTTAAAACAACAACAACCTCAAAAGCACCATAACAGTTTATTTTAAGATCATTTTCTGAACCATTAAATGATTGTCACATTTGCAATTGCGATTGTGTTTTTTTCACAAAAGTTGACAATGATATACATACAACAAATGATCATTCCATGTTAAACATGGAGTGAGAAATGGAACATTTAAATTGTGTCTGGTCAGAGTAATTAGCTGATGGAAAAAGTAATGCAGTGTAAAAAGCAAAACTATTACTGATTTTTACACTGCCTTACCTTTCCATCAGATGTTTAACTGACTAAAAAATGTTTTACATATTCTGTTTCCAGCACTTTTTTCCCCATAGAAAGATCACTGGAGGTGCACCACCTCCCACCTCCATTTCCTGTGTAAAATATCATCAGTTTTTTTGTGTACGCATGGCTAAAAGCAAATGTTTTGACAGATTAAAGGGTAGCAAATCCACATTAGCAAATTCTGCCATTATGTTATTGAGATTGGAGTTGATTTAAGATCATAGAAGTTCTTTTCAGACCCTGACACTAAGCCATTAGCCCTTGTCATCAGGTCCAACTAATTTAGATTTATTCTAAATGAAGATTCTGAATGAGTTATCCTGCTTGTAAGACAGCAGCTGGTTATAAACGTTTTACATAACCTCATTTATTAAAGCCTGGACTACATCTTAAAACTGTTAAAGAAATATATATATATATATATATATTTTTTTTTTATTGCTTCCGTTTCACACTGAAATCATTCAGTTGTGGTCTATGTAAAGTAGAACTGCAATACTTTGTTCTATATTCCTTATTAATTTACCCCCATGTTCCCCTTTTCTACCACTAGTTTTGGCGGTGTCTCTTTAAATCTAAAGAGGGCACTTCCCACTCCGCCCACTTCCAGGAGCTACAAAGTGTTCCAATTCATGGGGGATGGTTTAATGAACATTTTACCTTTTCCATTTGTATCCTGGCATCCTTTAGCTCAGAGAAACAATAATGGCAGATTTGTGCGATTAGGAAGACCTTGTTTAGCAGCTCCGAAGGAAATACTGTGACATAGTAGTTCAAAAAAACATAATAGAAAACAGAGAAAACTCAACAGCTTGAAAAATATGATCCAAACAGAGTATAAAGATATCTAAGCAGCTACTGGGTAGACTACATACATTTTATTCTGCACTCATAGAGACTCCAAGTACCCAACAAAATGTTTTAAGGGCCAAAAAAGTGAATTTTGCATGAAAATGACCTTTTACTGATGTTTGAAACACACCTACAGTTTCCATGTATTACTGTTAAGCTGCCAACCAGGATCTGACACCAGTATTTCCAAATATGCAGTTGCGAGGAAATACCTTGAAGTCTTCTCACCTTTATGTACCTTATACAGTATATTCATATAAACTCAGACACAACCACACAACTTTCCTGCTGACACCAGTGAAATCTCAGCTCTGCTACACTTTTATCCTCATATGTCAGTGTCATCTGTCTTTATTTCTCTTTCCCGTCTAGATGATGACAAGGTGGAAATGGATTCCCCCTATTCATTGCCCATCCCTCTCACCAGTTCTCAGTATAAATTCCATCCAGACCCAACCCAACTCTGCTGAGAAACACAAGTGTACGGGAGCCAACGTAACACTTTCAGCACAGAAGAATCACACAGCAGGATCACACACACCCATAGATAGAAAGATGAGAGGGAGCTTTTTTTTTGTATGTCTCAGTGTGAGGGGCTCATGGAAGCCTCGTGTGAGTGTAAAACAAGATCAGGATCAGTATAACAAAAGATACAAAAATAAATTGATTGCAGATGTGGTTAAAAGGTGGAAAAACATAGCATGTGTACTGAAAATTTGAAGAGCAGAATTTTGTTGTTCACTCAATGGCAGGCAAATTCAGCAATGATTTCCTCTGCATCATGTTTCAACCAAACTGTGTGGGGTTCTTACTAAGTGAAACCTCTGTGTCTCCAAGGACATGGATATAACACTACCTTGCAGTGGGGCAATGTATTATGGGGTAATCCAACACCACGTTCATAAAAGTAAACAGATTTATTTTGCACACCAAAGAGATATGGGAAATTGGTATCCAAATCTCTCATTTTTTAAAGTAAAAGAGAAAGCATTCTGTTTTGTGAGTGTCCAATGATTTATTTATTATTTCTCCTTCAGCTATCTTTGAATTTACATTCTTTTGTAGGGCTGAGAAGAAAACCCATCCCTAACCCTGCTCGTGGGTTTCTGTGCATCCCTCTGTGAACAGGGTATGGCAGGGCTTTGGAGAGAGGAGTGTTTCCCGTTCCAGGGATTTTTTGTTGTCCTGGTAGACAATAGACAAAGACATTATTTATCCCAAGTCAGATTGCTGTTATTGTGTAATGGCAATGGGGTGTATCTCATCACAGAGATGTCAGAAAACAGAGTTTTAATGAAACAAGTCAATGGAAACGCATCTCTACAAGCCAATCTAATGAAAGTTTAATGGAGCAGATAGTTGCAAATACAACAAATGCCATTACAGTTTCACAGTATTGCCAAATGGATAGGGTCATTTTATAGGTTGTTTGCACTTTAAATTATGTCTTCATCCTCCCACTCCTTTTTGAGTTAAAGTACCTTAAACCTACAAACAGAAACTTATGATATATATATATATATATATATATATATATATATATATATATATATATATATATATATATGTGTATATATATATATATATATATATATATATATATATATATATATATATATATATATATAATAAAGTCAAAGTATAACTGTTGGTGCTAATGGGTGGAAGGGCACATATGAGAGTGCTTTAGGAGTTAGATAGTCACCGTTCTGAAGCTGTCTAAATATAACCGTGCAGACTTTCTAAAGATGCACTTGTGAACATGGTGATCAATGTCAACATGCTGATGATGCAGCACTACTAGAAAGGTTAGAAATTTACAGCATTCACAATTAGTTTTTAACCTACCCTATTATGCCAACAGGGTAATTTTTTGTGTCAGAATAATGATTTTTCTGATATTTAATGATATTATATGACATACAGTAGATAACTTGTAATTTTATTTCATTGAGCTTAGTTACACAACCAAACTACTCCTTAATGCAGTCTTTCAGACCAGGACATAGAGCAGGATATATCTTTTGCCCCCTTTATTTCTGACTCTACCTTCTTGGTATTATCTCTATTTACTCATGTCATTTCCCTGACATAGTTGCAAGTTGTCTACATCAGTGCTTCTTGTCTTCTGTGAAATAACCTTGAGTTAGTCGTTGTCGATTGTTGCTCACATCCTGAGCTGGGTTCTGCCGAAGATTTCTTTTTGTTAAAAGGTTGTTGTTCTTTTCCACTTTTACCTAATGCTTAGTCAGGAGGAGGGTTTTCTGCAAAGTCAAGGATTTAACACGATCAGCACAGATCCTGGTTTATAAGGCCACAAGTCTGGCCTAATAAACTGAATTTGATTGAATTGTATCATAACTAAGATCTAATTGACATATTTATTTTTATTTTTTTTTAAAACTGAACTAGATTAAAGCTGTTTAGGTCAGATAGGATGATCAAAATTACTTTTATTTGTTAAATGTTAGAATAACAAGTTTTATATTTTTTGTTTTTCCCCGAGATATTTTGTAATACTATCTTCAAATTCAGACGTTTACAACCACTAAGATTACTATACTCTGAAACAACTTTGGAAAGCCTAAATTATGATTTCATCACTTTGTAAGTTTCTGATAGGTTAGTTCACATCACTCATGTAAAAAATAAATGAATAAATAAAAATAAATCAGTCAATACATCAGGAAAAGAACTGGTTTGCTGTTGTGGACAGTTTCCAGACACCATTAGGTGTTACATTTGTCTGTACAAACAATTCTACCCAAGCATCAACACTATAGGACTCTCTGGACATCATACTGTTCAGGAAGGAGATTGGTTTTAATGCTAAATATGCATATCAGCCCCAGAAAAAAAGCAAAAGATTAAAGAAGAGGCTGGCTGAAGTTGGTAAGAGTGTCATTATTCCCAGTGGAGTCGCCGACGATGAGAAGCAAAATATATTGTGTTTATTATCCTGTAGACAGGAAAACAAGCTCAAAGTGTATCTGCATAGCTTTGTTTCTCTCCTAAATGAAGCCACTAGGAGCTACAACTATTATTAACTTTATGCTTTCCTCTATCAAAGAAAGTACTGTGATATAGTAAAAAAAAATACTCCTTTTTTATAAAGTGCCTTGAGAAGACATTTGCTGGGAATTGTCGCTATATAGATGAATTGAATGAAGTTGATTCTATCTTTTTATACAGTGTATGTTCATCTATCTGGTTTTAGTTGTATGTAAATTAATGTGAATCTATTTATATGATTGTATTTTACTGTACTGACCTTCTTGAAATGTTTACTTGTTCATGCAATTGCACATTGTTCTGTAAAGTGACTGTTCTCTGTCTTTTTGAACATTTAAATATTATCGACAGATGCTAGGGACTATTTGCACACTTTTTAGTTTCTCGGCAAGTGTGGTTGGTATATTGAACTTAAACATTATGTCTTTGATTTGTTTCTGTGTGTTATATGTGAATTCTGAGCTGGTATCTCACAAAAATGTCTTTATGGTTACATAATGACAATAAAAATCCATCATATGTGACAAGTTTTTCAAGTAAAAGGCCATAAAACAACATTTATTTGATTTTGCACTGTGTAAATAATCTAAACTAAGCTTCATACAACTTTATGCAATTTCTTTCCATCTTCCAGCTTGATTGGAACATATTGCTTGGATCAAATTTCGACTTACAAAACCAACAAACTCTCAGTTTTTTACAAACAATCAAACAAATATTATCTACACCTGTATCAAAGTGTTATGTCACATTATTTGATAACACCCAGTAAGTGTTGAGCAAGTTTGTAAAAACTCCCAGTTTTTACAAACTTGTAACACCATTTGTAAAATCTTAGCTCCATTGAGTTTTTTAACATTCTTGTCCCATTCAAAAAGGAACAATCAGACAAATATTATCAACACCTGTATCAAAGTGTTATATCATATTATTCGATAACACCCAGTAAGTGTTGAGCAAGGTAGAAACTTGAGAAAACAAGCTGGAGTGAGGCAGCCTGGAACACAGAGAAATCCAAGAAGGAAATGGAATGTGATTCTGTTGTCATAATCAAACAATGTTAGCAGATAAGCCATTCTTTATAAGCTGGCTCATGTGTAAATCCTCTAAATACGAAGGGGAAAATCAAAAAAGATCAAGAAAGACAGAAAAAAAAACAATGAGTGGGAGTGAGAGAGGAATGTCATAGGGAGAGAGAGGAAGAAAGCATTTGGCCTTTTAAGTAGAAGAAGGATGGATATCCGTCATCGCTCATATCAAGACAGATGGAATCAATCACTTTAGGTGACATCAATTCTATGTAGTGGCACAAGGACATTCCTCTTCCACTATGTTGCCAGTTGCTAAAAGAAAAAAGAATGTCTTTTAAATTGTAAAGTTTTTATACAGCCATTAACAATAAAAACTGATTAAAAAGCAGTTTGGCACTAAAAAGTTTAGATGAATGAATATATTAGTGGTAGCTGTAAATTGTTATTCAGACCTAAACGGACTATTTAATATCTCTTCTGATATAACACACAGCTTTAGGACCTTGTTGACCTCTGTGTTGGCAAAGTGTGTGAGAAGTGGTTCCTAGTGTCTTTTGTCACTAATGCTTCCCCAGATGGGTTAGCTTGTGTGTTTAGAGAAACAATTTCCCACTGGCCAGGGAGAAAACACAGCTGCCTGTAGCAAGTCTGACTATAACAATAGAGCAGTTCTGGCCAAGAGGCAAAGCAGAAAAAACAGTAGGGTGGGTGAAATAAATAAACAACTAAGTGAATACTTCTTGACCATAATTTGACCAAATATGAAGCTTGCTTATCTTCATTGCTAATTTTATGTGGTGTGTTTGTGAGCAGTTTCTATTAAATGTTTATTTTGCTACGCTTTGCTCGCTGCACACACTGGTTCGCTGGTAAAATATACCACTTCTGATCAACTTGAGGAGTTTTCCCACTGCACAATATTTATTCTAATGTATAATTCAGCTCAATTATAAATCTTCCCAGATGAATACGCATATTATCTTTGCTTTCCCAATCATTCAATTTGGCTGTTTTGGCCTCGTTTCAGAAAGCTGGGTTAGTAGATATGCAGAGTAATTTCAGGAGTAAATTCCTGCAAACCCTGGCTTTTCTGTTTCAGAAAGCTCAGAAGCCTTTAACCTTAGTCAAAATATGACAACAAATTCCTCCGTGAAACAACCCTGCTACCGAGCACAGTTGTTTGGGATCACCCTGAGTTTTTCATGTCCTTTCTGGAGGAGCCTATACAGGCTGAAGCGCAATACTCTGCAGAAATCTCTGTCAGAAGAGGCGGATCAGACCATGATTAAATGTCTTATAATTTCTGGATTAATAGTTTTCAAGCAATACCCTTTTTCACCACTGTCATTGGTTTATCTAAGTATTCTCAGCCAACACATTGCTCTTATAACACAACGAGGGGATGCAACAATTTCTTTATGCTGCTCTTCGTTTTTATGCTAACTGTGGCGTTTTAATAACGTAGGCGATGCAGAGAATATTGCAGAGGCAACTGTATGAATATAGTGTGAGAATACAGCTTTAATTCTTGCTTATGCTTAACTTAGAGTTGATAGGAAGTTGAGTTTAGTTACCTAATTGATACTACCTGTTCTGAAACTGAAAATGTTGAGTATGACAGCTTGAGGTAGAACTACTCAGAGTAGCTGCTTTCTACTCAGGTTAGATGAGGCAAACCTTTCTGAAACAGGGCATAGTAGTTGAAATTATGGGACAAACCAGTTCAACTTATTGTGTGAGTTCTTCCAGGATGATGATAAGTCATGGAGAAGACAGACACAAAGAGTGAATGTACATACTTCTCAAAGATGGACAGCATGTAACACTGCTACACTTACATAATGTAGCAGTAATGGGGCTAGTAATCAGTTAATCTATGAAGGGACAAACCTGGTGAGACATTATTTGAAACTAAAGACTATATATATATATATATATATATATATATATATATATATATATATATATATATATATATATATATATATATATATAGATAGATAGATAGATAGATAGATAGATAGATAGATATTGCGTAGACAAAAACCTGTACATGTCGGTGTGTGAGTTGCGCATGCCTACACAGAACTCCTGAAAATCTTAACTGTGATCCATCTAGGAAATATGTTGCTGTACACTCAGACCTATCATGTTATCATGTAATTTGATATTGAGCTGGCAAAGCAGCTTTTCCAGACAGAAAACACATGTGTAGCAGCTATAAATATTGTCATCTGTGCTATGATAATAGTTATGCTTCCTATTTTAATACCACTGACTGAAATTTACTCAGAATGCTTTAATAGCACCTCAGTCAATTTAACTGGGACCGGCTGTTGAACATTGCATCTTAAACGTTCACTAAAGTTGAATGTGTATGTATTTTATCTTTGATATTATAATAGCGTTAAAGCACCTCTGCTCTTGGATGCTGTCTGCAATTATAAGATACCACGAAGCAGAGAATAGACTGATGACATATTAAATGTGTGGTGGATGTTGATGGGATGAGTATTGCTTCTCATCATGCTTTATGTCCGTTTCTATATCTCTCTTAGCTCCACAGCTGCCTTGACCTTGCATCGCCTCAGCCTGTTAAGCAGTTGATGGGTGGCGGATGCAGCGGTTGGGGACTTTAAAGCAGCTCATGAGTCTGGCTTTTCACAAGGCCACTGAGTCTGGCGCATGGTGAGCTTTCATTAACACCAGTAACCTCTGACACAGTTTTTACCACTCACAAAGCCAGCCACATAAATGTAAGCAAGCTCAAAGGCAAAAAGATTTATGGAAGTCATGATGGATGCACATCTGCACGCACTGGCAAATGTGCTGTCTGAAGCACAATGTGGGTAACAGATATTCATATCTGAATAACTGAGGTGAATTAAAGATATTACCATAATTAGTCTGATATGTTACCTTTTCTATATAATCTGTTGTCTTCTCATGAAAAAAGTGGGGCTATTTGCATCCAGTGTGAAAGGGCAAAGAGCCAGAGATATGCAGTGAATACAGTGTTTCACCTTAGCCTACATCCATGGAAATGAACCAGGTTTGTAGCTTTGGGTAAACAAAAAAAGTTAATGATTTAAAAATGTTTAGGATACGATTTTTTATAAAAAATATGTATTACATTTTAGATTTTATGGGCTTAATAAATGAAAATAAAGCTCAAAGAAAGAAAACATTAGGTCCTCTTGTAGAGTAAGAATGAGCCCTAAAAACAGGTTGTGAATGTCCGAAACTTGAAACTTGCAATTCTACCCTGGCAAATCCTATAAAAGCAATGTAGTGCTATGGAAACAACACAGGACATGCCTGAACCTGTCTTTTTAAATCTTAAATCTTATGTTGATCTCACCCGCTGCTGGTGTTATCAGGAAGCACACATTCATATTCTGAAAAAACAAAACATTTGCTGCAAATGTTATATTTTAAGACGAGTCAGCCTTCAAATTTTGTCACAATACTCCATAGTTAGGATGGCGATACTGAGAGTTATTTGTAGTTATGTTGCTATACAATTAAGCAGCTGGAGGACATATAGTACTGACAACCTTTTCCTCACTTTGCTATTTTCTTCTAACTCTCTCCATTTTTTGCTTCATGCCATTATTATTTTTTTTTTAAGAAGCTACACTTGGCTTTGTGTCACAGTGCTTTGCTGCATCACCATCCTTGAGAGAGCCATCTGATGAGCTGTTGTTGCCAATAACTTAATTTCAGTCTCCATAGATCATAGACTTGGTTTTGTCTTTCTCTGATTAACTGTTTTCTATCCCCTAGCGATTGTATCGCTGACTCAGAATGTATGTGTTTAGCTGTGTTTCTCTCTTGGAAGTCCGCAGAAGTGCTTCTGCATTTGTTAATAGTATTTTTTTATTAACGTCTTCCACCTGCTCTATCTTTGTAACTCTCCAGTTGATTGGGACAGCTTTTCAGTCATGAGCCCTTATTCCACTGTCTCAATTTGGCACGCTCCACTCCACTCTGCCCACTTTGCGAACATTTCAGCAACCGTGTTTTAGGGCCAGCCCGGTTCCTCCGGCCCTGTTCAGGAGCAGGGTCAAACCGAGTGGACTCGAGGGCAGTTTTGACATGAACATATTTATTTTCAGTGATTGTTCAAGAGGGAGAAGAAACATGGAGGTTATTTACAAATCATGAACCATGTTTGAAGGAAAAAGAAAAGGATACCTCAGCTTTCTATATGCAGACACCATGTATCAGATCTGCACACTTACCAAGGCCTTTTCTCATTTTACAAACATTGAAAGCTGTTAAATTTTAAGAAGGTTTGGTTAAAAATGTGTTTTTGGCTGCTGATCTATCCTTTGTGTGTGGTAGAAGGCCGAGCTGCTGTCTGCCTTTCAGACTGAGAGCAGTCAGGGGAAGCTGCACGGAGCTGTCCACTACTCTGACCAAAAACTTCCCAGCGCAAATATGCAAAATCCAAATAATTTCACTGTGGTTAAAAATCTTTTGCCCTATCAAAGGGCTCTTGTCGCTCCCACCATGACTTAGGCGAAATTCTCAAGAAGCTCTAAATTGCAACTCTGTAAGGCAAACTTTGGAGCAAGTCAGACAGCCCTCGTCTCTCCTCTCTGCTCCTGTCTCTGATGTCTGATCAAAGATATTTATCCTAGTGGATTATGTTATCCTTAAAAAATATGTCCCTAAAAACTATGTCTAATGCCACCCAGAGAAGGCATTTCCCTCTTCCAGGCATTTCTAGGCCAGTCGAAAGAAAAAACACACAGAGTAAAATGGAGCTGGGTAGGGAAAAGCTGGTCAAATTGAGTAGTCGGTAGAAATGGGGCTGTACTGAGCTAAGCTCTGCTATAAGTCTCTGTTAAATG
This sequence comes from Fundulus heteroclitus, assembly GCF_011125445.2. Taxonomy (NCBI): domain Eukaryota; kingdom Metazoa; phylum Chordata; class Actinopteri; order Cyprinodontiformes; family Fundulidae; genus Fundulus; species Fundulus heteroclitus. The sequence goes on from NC_046366.1 coordinate 14,647,374, forward strand.
AAACGTTCCTTTTCACTGTCACACCATACTAGCTCAGTTTAGGGATTGCTAGACTGTTAACCAACCGTTCACTGTTGCAACATGCTTTTCTCAGCATAAAGGATTGCTGCAATTTCTTTGGGTCAGTGCATTTGGCTTGGCCTCCAATAGATAAATGGGGTTATGAATTGAATTTCAGTATATTGTGTTCCAAAACTGGATGAAAATTTAAATTAAAGGTTGAGTCTATGATTTTACCAGAAGTTTCCCCAAGTCCCTTTTTGAATAACTGCGCATGCGTAAGACCGTCTTACCTGCTGTTCCGCTCCTTACCGGGATCACATGAAAAAAAAAAAGACCAATATTGTGCACCTGCTTGGAAACATATAGGAGCTAAAGAGTTCCAAAATACTGGGACACCAGTAGGATACACATCTTAGCCCACAGATACCCTAGCAACCAGCAACACAGCATGGCAACTCTATAGTAGAGGTCACACCAAAGGCATCTGTCAGGACTATTGAGCTTACTGGCCAGAAGAAAATTTACACCCTCAATACAAACAAAAACAAAACAAAAACCCATATACATAGAATAAATTGCCATGTGGGCCTCTGGGGACACAGTGACCTGTGCTATTTATAGTGACAGCTCCTCAAGATCATTTGGAAACTTTTGAAGACAGGAAACACATCTCCACAGCAGTTAAATGTTCAACACAACTTTGCAGTCTCACATGCAAATGCAAGCGGACATACACACACAGCACCCCAACAGAGTACAAAGAATACACCCTACACCTGTGTGCACTCAGACGCCAGATGCCTCATTGCACTGGCAGGTGTCAGGCTGTCCTTGCAGACAGACAAGCATGAAGGATGCAGAAATAAGCTCACATTCATTCTCTTTTACCCTTTTTTTATTATCCTATACATGCATGCAAACACTTAATCATCATCCATTGTAGTCAAGGGGAAGAGAACGTAAAGGTAGCAATCAAGAAATTCTGTCAATTTTTGTATGACCGATCATATTCAAAAATGAAATCAGTCAAAAGAATAAAAATTAACGCTTACCCCTAAATATTTGTTTGTAATTTTAACATTTTACTGCATGCATTTGTTCTATAACAACAATACTGCTCCTTTTGATATTAACATCAGCAACTGCTGAAATCACTATTAGAATGGAGTAATAAGTGACAGTAGTTATTCAAAGTCAAAACTCTTTCTCTAAAGATTTTGTTTCTCCATAACAAAGTGTGCAATCATTATTTTTGGCATTCAAATAAAATTCACATTAATAAAACTTAGATAACTTTTTAGTGAAAATCAACATTCTTAAAAATTCAGTACTGTTATTTAAAAAAACAATCACAAAGCTGGAAAAAAAATTATAACGTATCAAAAATGCCTTATGGTACAATGCCTGGTCGAAGGTACAATTTCACAATCTCCTCAATGGAGGCACTATGTCCTGAGCAGGAGGCAGAGTTTTAGGACTCCGGGAAAGGCAAGTCTATCAACATGGCTGAGGATACTGAGTTTGTATAAAAGGCCGCTGGTTGCAGGACCCCACAGGGTGGGACAAGATATGTCCTGACATGCAAAGTGAAGGTCTCAATTTACCATTCTGTCTATGTTCTGATCCTCAGGAGTAGTAATGGGATTTGGAACAAGTCATAACCAATGCGATCCCGGATACAACCAGCAAAAATGAGCGCACTCGATGAGATGGCTGAACTCAGCCTTTGAGATGCGGTAAGATTTTTCTTGTCATCTTAAGGGAGCTCAAAGTGGAGCTGTTTGGAGAGATTGAGTTGAGGTGGTTTAGACATCTGATCAGAATGATCATGGATGCCTTCCTTTGGAGTTTTTTGGGGGATTTCCCACTGGGAGGAGATCAAGAACCAGGTGGAAGACCAATATATACCTTTTAGCCTGGAAACACCTTCAGTTCCTCAGAGTGTGCTGAAAATTGTCACTGCAGCGATGGCTGTCTGTGTTTCCCTCCCAGAGCTTTTACTCCCACGATCTGTTCTCAGATGTACAGAATTCAACCAAGGCTTGGTGGCAAGCAGCAAGGATTCACACATAAAAGTAGAGTGCAGAAATTAGAATGCAGCTCTGTGTTACTCCATGTGACTAGCCTCCCTTGACTAAAACTAATTTAAGTGATGCTTGCCAACC